>NC_133666.1:436875050-437130857 GCF_037893015.1 Macrotis lagotis
ATTAGGTATAAATATTTCTTTAAAAGTTTACCTGTGAATGGTAGGAAAGAGATCAAGGATAATTAAACTGTACTGATTAACTCCCTATTACATATTCCATTTTTAATCTCTTGATCCTGATGGGTCTAGAATATCTTTACCATCATCTCTCCAGCTCTGCTCCTTCCCTGTAGGTCCTTCCTCCCTGATTTCCAGTTCCCTCTAGGTGTTGTCTTCCCTCATTAGAAATTAGGTGGTCTTGCTTGTTTATATTCAAATAGCCTGTACTTTAACAGTGTCTGGTTCACAGTAAAAGCTTAAAAATGTTCTTGTTTTTCTCTGTCTCTATCACTCTGTCTCTCAGTCTCTGTCTCTCTCTCTCCCTGTCTATTTTCTTCTACCCTAACTTTTCCTTCCTCCCTTCCTTCCTTTTTTTTCTCTCTTCTCTGAGTTTTTGTTCATGTTATTATCTATGTTTGGTATGTTCTCCTTCCAACTCTTTATTTCCTAGTCATTCTTTAAAGCTCAACTAAAGGTTTACCTCCATAAATATTTCCATTATTCCCCTAGTTAATAGCAGCATCTTAGATCCCAGACTTCAATATCACTTTGCACTTCTCACACATTTATTATGTATGTATATATTAGGATAATATGAATATAAGTATATTTGTGCTTTCTATGACAGTATTGAAGGTATTGTCATAGTACTGTACTTTGTACTATGTACGTAGTACAGTACCTTTTTCCCTCATATCCAGGTATGCCCTCTTCTTTCCACCTTTTGTTCTGAGAACTCTAATCAAATGAACAAATAGCATCACCTTTGGAATAGACACACTGATAGATTCTCTTATTATTCCACTCAGCATCCTTGTGACTCCCTTTCCTGGTTACCACTTCCCACATATATTGTCTCCCCCAGAGTTTAACACAAAGTAAATGCTTAATAAATACTTTTCATTACTCCATCTATTCATGTAATACAAATATGTTGATCTAGTAGACAATATAAGTTTCATGATAGCAAGAACCTCCTTATATTTAAACTTTATATACCTTCAAATCTTTGAATAACATATAACACAGAATAAATGCTTGTTAAATTCATTTGGTTTTGTTTTTTATATGAAAAATGAAATGAAATGATATTTTTTAGATTGAGGATGAAAAATTCAAGGGGAAAAAAGAATGTACTGTCCCCTATCCATAACAGCCTGAACTCTGATGGCTATTCCTTAGATTGATTTTAATGTTTAAAAATGAAAAAGTTCCTCACCTCTATTATGTTTAACCCTTTCAGAGGCTAGATAGGTATTAGATCATTCTATCATTTGTCAAGATGAAACATGCAAGTGATTTGGTGATCTAGTCATACCAGAAGAGAATTTCAGTTCTGGATTAAGTCCAGAGACTCATAGATGATGGTTGGTAAGAGGAAGAGGGAAGTTATATTAGAACATGGAAATTACTCTCAAAAAGAAATATTCCAAAAAAAAAAGTAAACTCAATTTTGCCTGTTATTTCCATCCCTAACTTTAATTTCCTTTCCTTTTGTTAGTTAAAGCTACTCTGGTACTACTAGTTTTGAAGAATGATAAAGAGGAATCTGAATTGCATCACCCAAGATTGCTTAAGCTTCATATAGATGACACTACCAGAGCTAACATTGTTAAAGTATAGCAATATTGACATTGCCCAACCTCCCATCCCCCTTAAAACAAATGAAAAAAAATAAGTATACTTTTTATTGCTATTTCTTATGCATGGAAGATATGATAGAGAGCCAACAAGAGAACAGCTTTTTCTTTATTACTTGTAGTTTTTTTAAGTATTTCTCTTCAATGTCAAATACCTCTTCCCTTATGAATATGGAAATGAGTCTTAGAACTTAAGGGAGACAGCCAATTTTATTTTAAAAACAAAAATCAGTTCCCCCATTTTTCCCTCCTTACATAAATACAGGCACTGATGTCAGTCAGTGACCAAATATTACCTTTGTCTAGGTTCTCTTTTGTAGTCACTAAGTACAAGTGTTGGCTCTCTGCCCCTATTTATATAGTAACCTGCTTCAGAGCTATTTTTATCACTTATTTTTCTTTGTGCTTTGCAGGTACTGGTTAGTAGGACAGATTCTCCCTCTCTGCAGGAAATGGGAATAACAGATGACAGTTTGGCAAGATAGTCTGGCATAGTTACTGCAAGTGATTCCTTTTCCTTATATGAACCTGGGATTTCTGTCTCTTTGTCATCTACATGTTAAAGAAGAAAATCTTAGCATCGAGTAATACTACATAAAATCTTTAGTTCAAAGATCTATATCTATATAGATAGTATGTGTACTAATATGTAAGCCCAAAATTGTTTTTTCATCTGTGGAGGGGGTCTCTCCCCATATGGAAACTCTTTCCATTAAATCATATATACAAACAACTCAGTTTTTGAGTTGCCTGGAACACTGAGAGATTCAGTGAGTTGTTCATTGAGCTAATATAGCCTCTCTCAGAGAAAGGATTTGAACTCAAGTCTTCCTGACTGGAATATTAGTCCTCTGGGAAATGACTTTTCCACTTAAGCTAATTTCTATTTGAATTCCTGTGAAATACTACACATCAGTCAAGGGTATTAAAATGTATAGGTTCTTATAAGACTTTCAAAGGTAAGGGAAATAGAATATTATAAAGTGTCTATATACTTTACTATTTGGCAATGAGAAATTCAGAGTGAGACAGAGATAAAAACTAGACCTAATGATGTCATTAACATGGGCAACACACTGAAAAAGATATTCTCTAAAATCATTCAGTTTAGCACTTTCATTCTCAATTAGTTTTAGAAAGTTGCCTTAGAGCAGTGATGTCAAATTGAAATAGAAATGGGGGCCACTAACCCCTACATAAAGATCCCTGTGGGTCATATATTGACAAAGAAAACAATATATTGATATTATCTTTGAAATATTATATTTTGTTAAACATTTTTGAATTGTATTTTAATCCCATTCCATAACACTTAGGAATGTTGCTGACATTTGGCCAAGAGCAAGAAAGATTAAATATTTGCTCAGAGACATGTAGCCGAAGAAAGACTTGAATCCAGTTCTTCTGTCTCTGAGACCAGATGTATGCCACTATGTCACTGATAAAGGCAGCAATAATAAAATTCAGTATTGTTTTTAAAAAGTCCCATACTGGGGCAGCTAGGTTGCACACTTGGATAGAGCACTGGCCTTGGAGTCAGGAGTACCTGAATTCAAATCCAGCCTCAGACACTTAATAATTACATGGCCGTGTGGCCTTGGGCAACCCACTTAACCCCATTGCCTTGAAAAAACTAAAAAAAAAGTCCCATACTTACTCATGAGAAATTCAGAGTATATTTCTAAAAAGTTTCATACTTACTCATTTCTGCAAATAGCTGTCTTCTTTCTGCCATGTTATTTCCTCTTTTCCCACTATCTTCAATCATTCTATGGAACAAAATGATTACAAGGTATTATTATCCTCAAGTTACTAAGGAATCCTTTTTATTTGTAGATAAATTCATAAGCCATTTTTACTACATAAACTCAGAAAAGACATTTCAAAATAAAACTACATTAAATAGCTATAGCCCCTACTTTTCATTAACTGGAAAATCTTCTGCTAAAAGTCACTACTCACATATTCCATATATGATATTGTTATGATTTTTGGAGTCAAGTCAATAAGCATTTATTAAGCTCTTATTATGTACCAGATACACTTTTTGGTAGGTAGCTTGATGATATGGGGGATGGAATGCCAGGTCAGAAGTCAAAAAGACTCATTTTCTGAGTTCAAATCTGGCCTCAGTCACTTAGTAGCTGTGTGACTCTGGGCAAGTCATTTTACTCTATTTGCTTCAATTCCTCATCTTTAAAATGAGTTGTAGAAGGAAACAGCAAACGACTTCAATATCTCTGCCCACAAAACTCCACATGGAGTCAGTCACAAAGAGTTGGACACTAATGAAAGGACTGAACAACAACAGCGGTGTTAACCAGTGGGACATAAAGAAGGCAGGAAATAGAAAGAAGGAAAAAGAGAAAGAAAGAAAAAAGAAACAATGAAAGAAAAAAAGAGAAAACCTCTCCAGTCTCTGCTCTTAAGGAGCTCACAATCTGACTGGAGATGGGATGGACGGGAATGAACTAAAATGACTATATACAAACAAGATTTATACAGGCTATATTGGAGATAATCAATAGAGAGAAGCTGGACAACCTTAATGGAGATAAGAAAAAATCTTCTTGGGGACAGAGTCTCCAAATATAACACAATGGATTATGCTCTATTTAGAAAGAGAGGACCCAACTACCTGTTTAGTCTTAGACAAATCACTTTATTTTTCTGTACCTCATTTTCTTCATCTGTAAAATAATGGGATTGGACTATGTGAACTCTACGATTCTTCCTAATTATGACTCTATGATTGGATGATCCTATGTCTTACTACATAAAGATAATTCATGTCGAGAAAAATGTTAATCATACCCAACAGGAGTCAAACATGGAGGAAAATCTGGTTAGGATAACTTGTGGCATATGCTATTCCTTTAAAAAAGAAGAAAATAAATAGAAGTTGGGATAAGTATTTCCCTTCATCAATCACTAGGGCTGAGGTTGCTGCCTGGTGCTCAACTCTACTTCTTCCCTTCCCTGACTTCCTCCTAGTCTCAGTCCAAGTCTTATCTTTGTAAGGAACCTTTTGCCATTTTACTTAATCTTAGTACCTTCCTACTGAGCTTTTCCTCTCTGTTTTGTATGCTTGCTGTCTCACCCATTAAACTGTGAACTTCTTGGAGGAAGGGAATATGTCTTTAATCTTTTTCCTATGCTTCTTGTTGAGTCATTTAAGTGGTGTCTGACTTCATTTTGGGGCATAGCTATTTGATAAATGCTTGCTTATGGACTAATAGAGCTGGGGAGTAAGAAGAGGGCTTGAGGAGGATGGTGAGAGAAGTGGTTGTTCATGTCCACCCCAAGGAGTCACATAGCATAAGGAAGGAAACCTAGCAATGAGATCTATTAATGATTTTTATTTGACAGCAAATTTGACAGATTGCATATGGCCACAATTCAGAACCAAAATTATTCTTCTTAGAGAAGACTTAAGGAAGCACTGGTATATTTCATTTGAGATAATGTACATAAAGAATTTTGCAAGACAACAAATTTCTATAAAATAAATATCATCTCTGATGATGATGATATTAGAATGACTCTTCTCTCTAGCTAAATTAATCCAAACTCCTCTTTCTAATAAACATAAAAAGATTGGTAAAGTCATTGAGATTTCTCCTCTAATGTTCACAAATAGTTTTGATGTATAGTCTCTAAATTTTTTGATTGTGCTTCCCAATTGCGTATATTTTCTTTTATATAAATTTTATATTGTACTTTTGTGCTAATAATTATTTGAACTGTCATACAAAAATTAAATGGTGAAATGAGGACAAAATAATATTTGACTCTGCAATAAATAATCATTAGAATTTATGAAATAGGGGAGTTACCTGGTCATATTTTCATTTAGGAAAATCACTTTGGAAGCTATGTGGATGATAGATTGGAATAGAGGAAGACTTAAGGCAGAGAGACCACTTAGAAGACCATTGAAATAGTACTGGGAAAGTGATGGGTGTCTAAACTTGTGTGGTACCTCTGAAAATAGGAAGAAGGGAAAAGTTTGAGACAGGGAGGTAAAAATGACAAAATTTAGAAACTAATTGGATATGTGGAATAAAGGAGAATGAAAAGTCAAAGATGACACCAAGGCTATGATTCTTCTGACCTGGAAGGATTATGGTACCCTTAAAGAGTTATAGGTCCATTTGGAATTTGAGTAGGTTTTTGGGGAAAGAAGGAATCTTTGATTTATTGCAACTCATCAATATCTTCTCATCCCATCAAACTCATTCTATCCTAGCCAAAATATAAAGGGGGAATGAGGGGTTCTAACTCACTGAAGGTCTTTAACACACTAAAGGGCTCTAAATCACTGCTAACTTGTCCTGAATGTCTGGGTTGTTGGGGAGATAGACTAAGAATTTTCCCAATGTTACCTGCACAGAACAAAGTTATAATTTTCATGAGGATTTGGATCAAATTTTTTTTAATTTATTTTTTTATTCTCATTTTGTACAAATTTTTTTACATTAATAAAATATTCTTGTTTACAAGTAAACAAAATACCCCTCCTCCCCCATGAATATAGATAGACTTGCTTGGGTGAAAAAAGTAAAGGGGAGAGAAAAAAATTAAAACTAAAAAAAATAATAGTAATAATTGTAGGTATGGCCAGGTGGCGCAATGGATGAAGCACCAGCCCTTGAGCCATGAACACCCAAGCCCATATCCAGCCTCGTAAACCCAACAATCACCCAGCCGTGTGACATGCAAGCCACCCGATCCCCACTGCCCTGCAAAAACCAAAAAGAAAAAAGAAAAAAAAAAGACCCAAAATAAAATAAAATAGTAATAATAGTAGGGGTGGCTGGGTGGCAGACAGAGCATTGGCCCTTGAGCCAGGAGCACCTGGGTCCAAATCTGGCCCCAGACACCCATAGATCACCCTGCTATGTGGCCCCAGGCAGGCCACCCAGCCCCACTTGCCCTGCACCCTCCCCCAAATAATAATAACAAAAAATGTGCTTGAGTCTTTGTTCCAACACCAACAACTCTGTCATGGGTGGATCTCATTCTTTATGATAAGTCCATCACAAAAGTTACTTCCATATTTTTCCACCATTGCCATTGCTGATCACAACTCCCTCCTTTCTTATTTCTCCACTACCATGTAATCTATTTTCTCTCTCCTTTCACTCTGACTCTGCTGTAGGGTCGTTGACTGGCTCAGCAGACAGATCCCTGGTCCTGGGGCCAAGAAGCCCTGAGCCCCCATACCACCCCTTAGGCCCAGAATTCACCTGGCCCTGTGGTCCTGGGCAGGCCTTCCAATCCCAGCCCCTTGCAAGAAGTAAAAAAGAAAATGTATTATATCTGACCACTCTCCCCCCATGGTCCATCCTCTCCTCCTTTATTCACATCCCCACCCCTTCCCCCTGCTCCCCCCCTCCTTCTTACTCCAGATGTCTATACCCCATTGTGTATATATGCTGTTTCCTCTCCTAGCCATCTCTGATGAGAGCAAAGGTTCCCTCATTCCCCCTTGCCTCCCCCCTTCCATATCATTGCAATAGCTCATTGTAATAAAAAAATCTTATGTGAAATATCTTGGACTATTGCCCCTCTCCTTTTTCTTTCTCCCATTCCATTTCCCTTTTTTTCTATTGACTCCATTTTTACACCATATTTTATCTTCGAATTCAGCTTTCTCCTGTGCTTCAACTATAAAAGCTCTCTCTACCTGCTCTATTAACTGAGAAGGTTCATATGAGTATTATCAGTGTCATTTTTCTATGCAGGAATGCATGCAGCTCATCCTCATTAAGTCCCTCATATTTCCCCCCTCTCCTCCAATCTCCATGCTTCACCTGAGTCCGGTATCTGAAGATGAAACCTTCTGTTCAGCTCTGGCCATTCCAAAAGGAACCTTTGAAATTCCCCTTGTTCATTGAAAGTCCATCTTTTTCCCTGGAAGAGGACATTCAGCCTTGCTGGGTAGTTCATTCTTGGCTGCATTCTAAGCTCTTTTGCCTTCCGGTATATTGTATTCCAAGCCCTATGAGCTTCCAATGTAGTTGCTGCTAAGTCCTGTGTGATCCTGACTGCAGCTCTACGGTATTTGAATTGTATCCTTCTGGCTGCTTGTAATATTTTCTCTTTGACTTGGGAGTTCTGGAACTTGGCTATAATATTCCTAGGGGTTGGTTTTTTGGGATCTCTTTCTCTGGGGGATCGGTGGATTCTCTCCAATTCTATTTTTCCCTCTGCTTCTAGAATATCAGGGCAATTTTCCTGTAGTAATTCTTTGAAAATGATGTCAAGACTCTTTCCTGATCATGACTTTCAGGTATTCCAATAATTTATAAATTATCTTTCCTAAGTCTGTTTTCCATATCAGTTGTTTTTTCAATGAGATATTTCACATTTTCTTCTCATTTTTCATTTTTTTTCTTCTTAAGTATTGATTCCTGATTTCTGTTAAATTCTTCAATCTCCCTGAATTCTATTCTTTGTCTGAAGGATTTGTTCTCCTCAGAGAGTTTTCATATCTCTTTTTCCATCTGGCCAATTTTGCTTTTTAAAGCATTCTTCTCCTCGATAACTTTTTGAACTGTTTTATCCATTTGACCTAAGCTGGTTTTTAGCATGCTATTTTCTTCAGCATTTTTTTGGATTTCCTTGACTAGGCTGCTGACTTCATTTTCATGTTTTTCCTGCATCTCTCTCCTTTCTTTTCCCAGTTTTTCTTCCAACTCCCTCATTTGATTTTCAAAGTCTTTTTTGAGCTCTGTCATAGCCTGAGCCCAATTTCTGTTTTTCTTGGAGTCTTTAGATGCAGGAGCTTGTGCTTCCTCATCTTCAGACTGAGTATTTTGGTCCTTCTTGGGCTCATTTGCAAAATATTTCTCAATAGTCTTCCTTTTGTTTCTCTGCTTGATCATTTTCCCAGCCTGGGCCTGGTTTGGGGTGTTTCTTGGGCTTTTGGGACACTCCCACAAGGGTCTCAGTGTGTGAGGCTCTGTCCTCCCTCCTGGTCTATGAATGACCATAAGCGCCCCCCTCTGCCACGGGGCTGAGGTGGGGGGGCCCTGCTGTCCTATGGGGGGGCCTAGACTGCAATCAGGATCTGAATGTGGTCAGAGCCCCAGAGTCCTGTTCCAGGGGCAGAGGACAGAGCTGGACAGTCTCTCTCTTCACTCCCCTCCTTAGGTTCAATGGACTCATGCCCTGGAGGCTCCTGCTTATGGGCTCCACCTGCTTCTGTTTCTGGCTCTGGGCTGCAGAAAGACCATGCTGCTCCCTGTGTGCCCCGAGGGCTGGGCTCCATGTGCTCGCTCTGGCAGAGGTCCCCCGCTGTTCTCCCACTTTGTGCCTGATGCTCCTTGGGGTGCAGCTCAGGAGACTCCCCCGCTGCTGTGAGCTGAGGCTCCCAGCGTCCTGGGGCTGCCTCTGGGAGGCTGAAGTTCTTTGGCTCTGGCGGGCCACCCCTCTGGTGGGCCACCCCTCCGACCCCGGGGAGCAGAGCCTTTCTGCTCTTTTCCAGGTTACCTTGAGTAGAAGAACTGCCTCACTGGGTCCCTTTGTGGATTCTGTCTCTCGAAAGTTTAGAGTCCTTAGCTGATGAGTTTTATCAGAGAGCTCCTAAGACTCAATCCCTTCTTGTTGCCATCTTGGCTCTGCCCCCCTGGATCAAATTTTGAGAGAGACACAGTATAATTGTTTTGGAAGACAATGATTGATGTGATTTTTTTTAAAAAAGATAAGTCCCAGGACTAAATAAAATGGAGAGGAGAAGATGTGACCCATCTTTCCATATTCCCATATACTAAGCAGTTTATTACATTCTCTTAGGGATCAAGTGGTGAAAGGTCCTACTTTGGAGACCACTGATCTAGAAGATAGATTCAAACCTCATCTTCCATTTAAATACATGGAAAATTCTATGTGACATTGAGAGTTACTGTTTTTCTATGATTCAGTAGGGTTACATGACTTGCCTAAGGTCACACAACTATTAAGTGGCTTGTATGAGGCTGGGTTTGAGCTCAGATCCTCCTGCCTCCAGAGCCAGATTACTTCTTAAAAACCTCAATTTCCTCATGAGCAAATGGGGATAACTATGATAATTAGAAGACAACTATAGTCACTTTTAAATAAAAAATTCTATGATCTAATATAGAATTTTGAATAATCTTATTGAAGAAATTTGAGTGCATTTGTATAGGGATGAGAAGGAAATAAGAAATTAGGAAAAGAGGTAGCAATGCTTTTCAAATTTTATTTACTTAATGAATATTTATCAAATGAATAATTGTTCAAAGTAGTTAAGCATTGAAGAAAGATATTTGGTAGTCTATTTTCAAGATATCTAATGTAGAAACAATAGAACAAATGACATCTTGTGGTTTCTCAGTTGATTAGTAAAGGCCATAATGGTGTGCCTCTATAAGTGAAACTCTACTTCTCAGTCACAGCCCCTCTTCCTCCCACACATATACACACCCTTCTAGGAAAGAACAGTAATGCAAATCTGAGCATTATATGATTAAAGTGAACAAACAGTCCAGAGAGATAAGAAAGTTTATTTCCTTTCATTAGCTAGGTGGCACTGTGGAAAGAGAGCACTGGCCTTGGAGTCAGGAGGATGAGAGTTTGAACCAACCTCAGACACTTGATTCTTACTAGCTGTGTGAACTTGGGCAACTCACTTAACCCTGATTGCCTTTCATCCAGGGACATCTCCAGATGTCCTGATTCATATCTGGCTACTGGATCCAGATGATTTTAGATGAGAAAGTGAAGCTGGTGACAGCACAGATCCCCCTTCACTCAAATCCAATTCTATTCATGATTCATGGTATCACCTCCTTGATATCATGGGCTTCTTTGAAAATAAAGGACAAACATTATTAGATGGGATATTATGAGAATGGAAAGTTGCATATATTTTGAAAATTTGATTTTTAATATTTAACTGTTTTTTCTCTTCCAAATTTTAAATCTTTACACAAGAGAAGTCTTTAAATAATCAAATTGTAATTACAAATGCAACTCATATTTAAAGTTATCAAAATATATTTTAAAAAAGAAAAACCTCAAGTTCACAGACATAAAATTACAATTATAAAGGAAATGAATTTTATTTCAATATACTTATCAAAATATATCTTAAAAGAAAAAAAGAAAACAAAAAAAAAATCCATAGACGTGAGGTTAGGAGTCCCTGCCTCAAGAAGGAGCTTAAGGTTATTAGACCAGACAGTAGCCAATCTTCATGGAAAGCCAGAGCAAATAAGCTTTCCCATGGGAAGAGCTCAGCTGTAAATTAGTGATAGCATTTAAGGGGAAAGGGAAAAGCAAGAAAATGAATCTGTGGATGGTGAATATAATTTGACCTAGGCAAAGGCACCAAGGCTACATACACTTAGTACAGTCCATGGAAATGGAGGAAGGAATATTTTTCTCTTCTCTTCCATGGCAGTGTGGCAATCCATGCATGCCAGCTGAGGGTCTTCAGGCTTCAGTCAGAAGCAAGACATTCTCCCTATTATTAGGTCAGTGAGGTCTAGCATTAGTGTAATCTAATAAGATGTAGGAAATATGTATATGAAGATATACCATCCCAATTTTCTTTTTATGAATATGTTAATTTTTAGGATTTTACATTAAAAAATTTATTCCTTGTCCAGAAAAATAATTTGAGTAAATTTGCATATTCCCATTTAATCAAAATTTTCTAAGAGGTGCTCATCCTCACTTTACTCTTGAATGTCTGTTCACTATATCCCTTATCTTTTAAGGAGATATGAATGTTTGAGATGTTAATTATGGGAGGCAGAGTAGGATATCAGCCTACTACTACTACTATTACTACTACTACTACTACTACTACTATTAATAAAAATAATAATAATACAAAATCTAGCATTTATATAATGATCTAAAGTTTACAAAGTGTTTTACAAATATCTCCTTTTATCCTCACAGCAATCCTATGATGCAGGTATAATTATCATATCCATTTTACAGATGAGGAAAATGGGGCAAACAAAGACTAAGTGATTTGTCCAGGGTCACACAACTAGTGGGTCTTTGAGGTCTAATCTGAACTCAGTCATTACAATCAGCATATTGTAGACCAGTTTTAAAGGGAACTTGGAGCAATACTATTTGTCTTCTTACAGAAGTTCTTTTTTTTGCCATGGACATCTTTAGGCATTCTGAAGATAAATCTTAGAATATTGTTTGTAAATGGACAAAACTATAATTATGAAGGGAAACTATTATGCTGCAATACAGTCATTAAAATTTATTTAAAATTTAAATATATATTGTAAAAAATTAGAAGTCCACATGTCTAGATAAAAACCTGGAAAGTCCCTTGTTTAGCAGTTAAATAGCCTTTGAGCAACTATTTTTAGTGGATAGCAAGAACAAGAAAAAGGAAGGAATTTTAAAATATAATAAGAGACAACTTTATTAACAGGAATTCTAAAATAAGTTTGTGTGTGTGTGTGTGTGTGTGTGTGTGTGTGTGTGTGTGTGTGTGTTGCATTTCGTTGGCAGTCTGGGGAAGATGAAAGAACCCTTCTCAAGAAAAATGTTTTTAAATGTGTAAAATATAACAAATAGGACTGCAAAGGAAACCCATTGTATTTCAATACAATTATCAAATTTTTTTAAAATCAAGTTCATGGTTAAGAACATCATGAGGAAATAGGTTTTCAATATATGACATATATTAAAATACAATTTTCGCTAGTTTCAATGATCAATTATTTGAAATGAAAGCCTTATCACATAGAGTACAATTTGATTAGCAGAAAATTTTCTTTTTAAAGACATAATCCTAAGTAATAGAAGTTGTACAAGCAGAAATTTCAATAGATTCAACCTTTGAGCAAACTCACCATCTCTCTTTATTAACTCAAAGAAGAAACTATCTTTAGCTATACAATTGATATTAGTACTCCCATCTTAGAAAAATGTGTATCTTCTAAGAAAAAGAAGGAAAATCTCAGCAGAGGGACATTATAAAAAATGAAAAGAAAATAAGTGTCATTATAAAAAAATCAAAGAATACAATTTTCATTTCATCTCTCCTAATGTTTTCCAAGAATCAGTTTTATAATGAAATTTGGATATTCATATTTTCTCTATCACTTTTGTTAGGAATGCAATGGAAGAAACAGGTTTTAAATGTAGAGATTTTTTTGAAATAAGTGAAGTTTTATAAATCAAATAACTAGTAAGCATAAATGCCATTTCCAATTTATTTCTGATCAGTGGCATCTGAAGAACAGAATTCCCTTTGACTTAAAAGAAAGCACAAATGAGAATCCCACAGAAAGGAGGAGCCCATGTAACAGAGAGAAATTTTCCTGCTGAAATAACTGGAATTGTCAAGAAGCAATGCATATGACAAGAGCTGTCCAAAGTCATATGGAGGAGATGAAGTAGAAAATAACCCATCTGTCATGATGCCAATGCATGTCATGAAGCAGGTTGTTTACCACAGGGCCTAATCTGGTCAGTTACTAGAGATCCTATAGATATGTAAGGACCCTGCCATCTGTAATCCTATTGGGATGTTCCAAAAAAAGAAAAAATATGAGAGCAAAAAGAACACCAGTAGTCTCTGTAATGAATAATCCAGTAATTGATACATTTGATAGAAACACACAGGATCATAGATTTAGTGCTGGTGATCTAGACCAAAAATTGCCTGCCTTTCACAGATGAGGAAACTATAGCCTTGGGAGATAAAATTAATTCGTCCGAGGTCAAATTCAGCACCCTTTCTATGGTCTCCATGATGCCACCTTCCCAAAGTTCATTGTATCCAATCATCTAGGACATGAAAGTCTTGTGGCTAGCAAGTCACCCAGGTTTACATCCTCAGCTTATCCTTACTCTTTGCCATCCTTCTTTTCTTCTACACTGCCTCCATCCAATCAATTGCCAAGTCTTATCTACACAAATTCTACAACATCTCTTCCATCTTATTCCTTCTCTTCACTCACCTGACCTTAGTTCAGACTCTCATCCCTTCTTGTAGGGACAATTGTGACATCTGACACCTCTCAGATTGGCTAGAATCATTGAAGGGGAAAATGACAAATGTCAGAGGGGAAGTGGAAAAATTGGGTCACTGATACATTAAATTGGTGGAATTAGAAATTGATCCAACTATCTTGAAGATCCATCTGGAATTATGCCCAAAGAGTTATAAAACTGTGTACCCCCTTTGATCCAGTAATAGCATTCTCAGGTCTGCTTCCCAGGGTCATCAGGACAAGACCTTAGATGTTCTAAAATAGTTATAATATCTCTCTTCATGGTAGCAAAGAACTAGAAATTGAGGAGATGTTCATCAATTGGAGAATAGTTAAACAAGTCGTGAAATATGGTTGTGATGGAATACTGCTATGCTCTAAGAAATAACAGATTGATTTTAGAAAAAAATGACAAAACTTGCATGAAATAAGGAAGAGAGAAATGAGCAGAATGTAGATAATGTTATATACAGTAATAGATATTGTTTGAAGAAAAACTGTGAACAACTAAGTTACTTTGAGTATTAAAATACTCAAATCGACTACATTGGATATATGAAGAAAGATACTATTCACTTTCAGAGAAAGAACTGATAAATGGAAATACATATAGTATGGTTTTCTACACACATATATGTTTAATATGTAGTAATAGATACATACAAGCATATGTATTATATATAGATATATATGTCAACTGATATCCTTCACTAGTGTGGGATGGGGAGGGAAGGAAAGAGTTTGAACTTAAAAAAAAAGTAAATGAGATAATAATCTTAAAGCATTTAGCACAGTGCCTGTTAACATAGTAAGTGCTTTATACATGTAGCTATTATTATAATTATTAAGATGATATTTAAAGTCCCTGCAAATTTTAAATCCTGTGCTCTAAAGACAATATATGTCTTCAAGATGTTCAGTTTTGGATTTGACCTAAATATAATGATTTTATATTTAAATAATAGCCTCCTGAATTTTATATCCTTCACACATGCTTTAAATGAATTGAGAATGATAAAAATATGCATTTCCATTACATGTAGCTTGTAAGAAAATTTAAAAGTAGGTTAAACTAATGAATACTGTTTTTCATATGTTTTTATTAACCAGATTGTCATTTACCAGTACAAGTCAATCTACAATATTGTGGCAAAGATTAATAGAAAATGTATCTAAGTCATGCCTTTATGCTTAGTACTTCTTGATGGGAATTTTTCATTTTATTTCAAGAGTATACTAGAAACAATAATGAAATTAATTTCCATCTTTCATATTTGTATAACCTCACATAGGATTTAAACCCATAATGAACTTCTTAATATTATGAGAACTCTGGTTATTTAAGTCCAAAGGCAGACTGTGTGCTTTAAGAGAGAAGTTCTCTTTCCATGTTTGATTTTTCTCTCCTCATTATGCTCTAGGTAGATTAGAAATAGATTGCAGAAGTTATGAGAAACTGGGTGAGGCTTACCCTTGCTAAATCATCAACTGCTGCAATCCTTATAATTAATAACTGAAGCATAGACCATTTTGAATCTCTCTTCTCTATTAATTGATTTATTGGTAGCCTATGAATACCTGCTTCCATTTCCATTAATGAGGCAGTCCTCAAATATGACTTTCCCAGATTTATACTCCAGCCCTAATCATTGGCAATATAGCAGCAATGTGTTCAGTGCTCTTTCCTGGGGCTAGAGATAACTGCTTTGCTCTTTCTTGTTTTTGCTTCATCTAGATGAAACACTGCCAAGGGAGGAAAATGTTGTTTCTCAACTAAAGTGACTGCATTAAGCTGGGATTTTTCCATCTTCAATTCTGCTATTTTTTTAAAGCACACCTCATTTTCCTATTTCTACAGGTGTTGGGAAAAATAGTATTTTACCACAATGTGTACCATCACTTCCCTCTCCCATAAAACACAGCCATGATTCAACGAAGTTCCATCTATTTTGATAATGCCTTTAAAGAACCTGCGGGGGAAAAAGTAAGGAACCTCTAGGATCAGGAGTCCCATTTCTCTGATCAAAATAATCTGATAATAAACATTAGGCTATATATATATTATTATAAAAGGTTGTAGCCTGAACTAACATTTGAACTGAAGAGAGTATGCTATTATCATAAACACAAAACCTCTCTTTCCAGAAATGGAGAAGTTAGTAGGCATGCTTGACAATTGGTAACATGTAGATTAGAGTTTAATTAAATTCAAGCCAGTAGACAATCATTAAAATACCTGCTTTGAGTAAGGCTCTATGGTTGGTGGAGTTTTTTTTTTTTTTAATTAGGTGAGGTGATATTTTATTGGTACCCAAAATTGGTACCCAAAAGTCTAAAATGAAAACACTTCCTACTCTTATTGATCTTGCCTAGTACTGGGAAATCCATCAATTAGTAAGTATCATCTATCCATCTTTCTATCAATCTAATCTATTCCTTCATTTATTTATTCAACTACATGCACAATAATTTTCAGCAATCAAAAAAATGTTTTTGAGTTTCACTTTTTTCCCTCTCCCTTCCCCCTGACAGAAAGCTTTGGTCTGCACTTAATCTCCACAATTCCTTCTCTGCAAACTAATCATATCAAGACTTTTAGAATTGTGTTTGATTATTGTTAAGAAAGTATTTATTAAGCAACCACTGTATGCCTGATACGTGTTAGTTGCAGAGTATAGCAATATAAAGAATGAAACAAGTGATTAAAATACAATATTAAAATACAAAATAGGATATAATAAGGGGAGTGAGAGTTCATAAAAACTGCTTTAGGAAAATTAGAAGTAAGAAAGACATTAACATTAAGAGGCACAGGAAAACCTTCATAGAGGGGGAAGCACATGAGCTGGTCAAAAACAAAGTAAGTTTTATAGGTAAGGTTTTTGAGGTTCTAAGAGGAAGGAGTGACTTGAATGTTTATGGCAAATAAGAATGGGGGGGGGCAAAGAAAGAAGATAAAATGCTGAACTTAGGAATCCCTAGAAGAGCAATTTGGATGGAATGCAGTGTGGGAAGCAAAATAATTTGAATAAATTCTAGAGATGCAGGTGGCACACAACTGGAGCCTGTTTAATGCCTACTTAGCTGAGGAGTTTAAATTTTAACCTAAAAGGAATTTTTAAATTTTAACCTAATAGAGAACCATTGTGAGCAGGAGTTTAAGCTGGTTAGACCTTGGGTTTTAGGAATTTTAATTTCACAATTGCATAACAGATGAATTTGAAAGAGAAGGCTTAAAACAGGGAGCTCTAAAGTTCTCTGTCCTATAAACTTAAGGAAAAAGTTGGAGCTGGATGTGTGTTTGTGTGTGTATGCATGCAAATTCATCAGCTCAATTTAATCAATTATACCTGATGAGATCACCGAGGGAGAAAGTAGAGAGTGTAGAGTGTAGAGAGACCTGGGCAGCACCTTGGGACTGTTGGAGACTTTTCCTGTAAATTATACTGATAATAAGGGATCACACCTATAGGAAGGTGATGTGGACACCATACCAAAATCCCCTCCTCCACTAAGTCAAAAGAGAAAAGAGTGTACAAAAGAGGGTTATCAAAAGGATCAAATCTTATGGATGGCTGAAATTTAGTCATAGAAAATATGCAGGGACAATTAGGTGACTCTGGAATCAGGAGTACCTGAGTTCAAATTTGTATTCAGATACTTACTAGCTATATGGCCCTAGGCAAATCATTGAACCGTGCGTGTGTGTGTGTGTGTGTGTGTGTGTGTGTGAGAGAGAGAGAGAGAGAGAGAGAGAGAGAGAGAGAGAATATACAGCATGATTTAATACATACGTTATTACTGATTCAAATAATCAGACAAGTGAAAGAAAGTTCCCTTAATTTCTTCATTCTTCTAGGACACAAATCAAAAGACTTTCCTGATATTAATTTTCACAGAAGGAAACAGAGAGAACCACCATCAAACAACACCATTTCATTCAATACTTGTATATCCATTTGGCACAACTGCATTTTGCTATTCTAAAAATGAACCATACTGTCAATATTGACAAGATTGTCAATAATCAATTTTGTTCTGCTTTTATAGAACAACGAATCAGATAATCACCAGCATTAGTGGGCTTCTAATGTAGTTCAAAACACATACAAATTTTGTAATAAGCCCCTGGGGTAATTGTAGGGTCAATAGATAGTTGCTTATTTTCTACTGGCTCATGATTCTTGCACCTGCTTCTATTCTACTAAAGGCTTCCCAATAATAATAATACGCTTGTATTTCTCTCCCATCCCCCACATCCAAGTACACATTACTGTTGCCTAGTTTTGTTCACTAATCTCTTTAATGGTCCGGTTTAATTTCTTTATACAAACTTCCATTATCCCTTCCTCTTCCCACAAGAGTTCTGGAAATATTAGACTCTGTTTATCTGTCCATATTAAAAATATTAAACCTATAATTTTGAACAAATAGTTAAAACTATATATTAACTATAAACTTAGCATTCAACATTTGGTATTGATAAGGATGCTTAATGTGATTTCTTCATAAAAAAGGCAAAATTATTACATAGTGACTTCAGAAATCTCATATTGTTTACTTTGCAAGTTTCTAGTCTTTTAAAATAGGAAGAGGAATTTAGGATTATTGCCTTTGAGACTCAAGGTCAGTTTACCTTTCAAAGCCTAAATTTCCTCCTCTCTAAAATGGGGAGTGACTGGGACAGACTAGATCATCCCCAAGATCAACTGTCACTCTGAAATTATGTGATTTTTAAATATGTGTATATAATATATATATATGTTTTTGTCAGGTGACCATTATGTCTTTCTAATACATATGAAGTATTGGTGTTTCACATAGGGTGCTATAAATTTATGAAAAGGGCTAATCAGAATTGTAAAATGGAGTCATTACTACTTGCACTAACTAGCTTGTAGTATTGTGAAGAAAGTACTCCTTAAATTGTACCAAGTTAGATAAATATTTATGAATTTTGAAGGCTATCAAATTACATTTCTAAATTGGAAAACTGGAGAAAAATTAACCTAAATAAAGTATTTCTTCAATTTTTCTAATTTTTTTCCTCACTATATTTAATACCTCTTGATACCAAAAATCTGGTAGCTTTCTATTCTGATTTGACCCTTTTTACTTCTAAGAATATATTTAAATGATTTGTCCAAAGTTATGAATCTAGTCAATGACTGATTTACAGCTAGGATCTCTGTAGAAATTATGGATTATTATGCATTATTTTAACACCTTGTTATAAAAATTTTAAGAATTAGCTCATTTTAAGCTTAGAGGCAATATAAGTTCCAAACCCACATTCTTTTTTCCTTTGTAGCTTTAAGGGCATCCATTTTAGACGAAAAGGTTATGAAATTAATTATGATTGCTCTAAACCCTCTAGTTAGGAAAATAACTACTATTTAGATCTAGGCTCTTAACCTTTTTGTGTTTTGGACTCTCATTCTGGTGAATGAATTATTCTCAGAATGAATTCATTGAAACATTTATTCAGTGAAAACAATGTCTGTTTTTAGGTATTTCTACTGATATTAAGGCTCTAAAGAAACTTGATCCATTTGTAGGTCTAATAGGACTTGGGAATAGGATTTGGGAAGTGTAGCAAGAGGAAAAGGGGATATAGAATTTGCAGTGCAGCTATACTTATATTCTCTCTAATCTGGTCTAATCTTTTCTACACATTGGATGGAGGATACTTGGGGCTTCTAATAAAAGATGGTTTGGGACCCTGTTGTGCACTGATAATATCATGGATGTTCAGTGAGGGGGTGGCAGAGCTGAGCCACATCTCTGATTGTGAAGGATTGAGCTCAGGTGTATGTACTGAACCCTTTTCAATCAGAGGTGAAGCTCAACTCTTCCTCACCTGCTGCCCCCACACTGTAGATCCCTGAATGGAACTGGGGCAACTGCAGGGAAAGTTCAAACTGTTGGCAATTGGACATTTAGGGTACATTTTAGTGAGGAATATTTTTTTTTCTTTAGGGAGAAATTTTGTTAGAAAGTTGGGGGAGGGGCATGTCTAAAATTTAACAGGAGAAACATGAAAGTGAATTCCAAAGGTAGAAGGACAAAATTAGAGAGGTCTGTTGGGTGACTCAGAAGATATACATTTTATTTGAGGTTAGGGATCATGGCAAGTACTGCATTGTAAATCTATGAGAGGGTTGATCATCAATTCTAGCCATTAATATTCCCTTGTGTTGGGGCGGGGGAGGAGGAAGGTGAAGAGTGGTATAAAGCTGTTGGGGACTTTGCCTTTTTTAGGAAGTATCTGTAGGCTATTATATGAACCCTTTCTAAGAGGATCTCTATTCCTTTTTTCACTCAATTTTTGCTTCTCTTTCTCCCCTTTTGCTTCTATTGCCTTCCCATCTATTTCTCTTTCTTCTGCCTTTTTCTTTCATTCTTTCATCTGCTTTTTCCTAACTCCTTTTTTAGAGATAATGAGCATTTTTATTTCTTTGTTCCACAAATAAACTGGCAAAATAGTTGTATCCTAACTCCTTTAAAAAGCATTCCCCATCCTACTCAAATCTACTTGAATTAGAAGGCAGAGAAGGCTCAAGCCAATTAATTATTCAGCTGGAAATTCAAGGAATAGGGAATAATATGTAAAAATAAATGTCCATTAATGATAATGGCATGGGCAATCTAATACATAAGTAGATGGAATAGATGTGATGGGATTTGGGGGTAAGAATATCCTCCCTAAATAAAATCAAGACCAAAACCAAATCAAATACCTAGGCCTCAACCAGTTAGATTCCCAGAAATCAGACTATTAGAAAAATATTCTCTGGTGTAAACTAACTCTTGGTGCCCTCTTTTTAAAAAGTAAACATATCTGGAAAGGACTTATAGTCATTTAAAACAGCATGAATTAATTATAAATAATTTCATACAAATTGCTAGCCATTATTAGTGCACTTAAAGAAATGATGCTTAGTTTAGAGAGGAGAGATAAGGGAGGACAGATCAGACTAAAGTACCACAGTGCATGATTAAGTTGACAAGAAATAGAAAAAACTGTTACAAATCTGTTAAGTGAGGAAAAATTGATCACATGAGGTACCTGAGGGTGAAGGCAGAGAGATGAGGAGGTGAGGATACTGTGAAATAGGAGAAGATGAACTTCAACTATTTCTCAGCTATGCCTAAGATTTCACAAAAGATAGAGAATTGAACCTAGAATTAGCCTCCTTCCACAGCCCTTTCATCTATGTAATCCTGGAGAAGTCACTTGAATTCTCAGTGTCAGTTTCCTCAGCTGTAAAACAGCAACAATGAAAGCATCTATCTCCTATGATTGTTGTGAGCATCAAATTAGAGTAATATATGAAAAAATTTTTCAAACCTTAAAGCTCTATCCAAGGTGATCCCTCAGGCTTAAGACCACACTAAGATTTTTGGGATACCCTGTGTTTATGTTAGCTATTATTTATAGCTAATTCTCAGAATTGAGAAGTCAGAGCCAAGGAAGATAATCTCACTTGCTGTACAAGTGAAAAAGAATCATGGGGGAAAATATACTAATAAAATCTAAAATCTTTTTTTGTTCTAACCTGCTTCAATAGAGGTTTCTATAAATTTATTTTTGCCAATAAAAACATTTAAAAAGAAGAGATCAAGTAATTTTAAAAAGAGCAATTTATTCCTCAATAAAGTCTTTCATTTTAATGTGGGGAATTAGGAGAAGCCAGGTCTTAACAACTTTTCACCTCATTTTTGTGTCAGGAAAGTGAAACAGAGTAGCTGATCTATAGTTTAACATAAAACAGATTAATCCATTCTTATTTCTGCCTTTTCTTCCAGAAAGCCTTTCTATCAAGAAGATAATGAGTGTAGGGAAATAAAAGACAACCTAGCGAACAGTAATTCACCGGGGGAATAAAGACGAAATTAAAACACTCGCAGAAATGACATCAAAAGGAGCATGAGGAATGCCATCCAGTAAAAACACAGCCAAGAATCTGGGGTTAACCAACCTACCAGCCAAAATTAAATAGGCCACATGGAAAAGGAATTGGCAGGGTGCGTGTGTGTCCCATAGCTATGGATTGCACAATCTCTAGCAATAAACAATGAAATTCTGTACACCAAATGGACTTCTCTCCAGACAGTGAATTGAGTTTTATAACAAGAGGGCAGAAAGAAAGAAAAGATGAAACAGAGACATCTCTTATACTCTGCCTTTGGAACTATTTCCTATTAAACATCAAGTTCTGTGTGTGATACCTTCAGGGAAGGGAAATCTGTTCTAAAATAAGGAACTGGTCAAAGTAATCCCAGTTTCCTGACAAAGCCATGGTAATAGATCAGTGGGTTGCCAAAACATATTTTTTAAAGGGGATACCCTTTGCCTCCCAGTTGTTATATTGAAAGGGAACAAAGTCCTTTTAAATTTTTGACTCAGAATTCCACAGTGAGACATAGGTATCAACAATTACAGTGTAGAAGGGACTGGGCTCATGATGCCAAGAGATGGCTTGTGAACTTCAAGAGCTTGGGAACTGTGACATTCCTTGAGGTCTTCTAGGGCAACCCAGGTGGAAGTCACTATATTACACTCTATTTTGGGCACATCCTTTCCTCTGCACTAATAGCAAGTTCTTCTATTATCAAGTTATCACTGAGGCAATTGTTCAGTCTTAGGAGCTTCCAGGTTTGGGTTTGACAAGCCATGCTGACCTATTTAATCAGCTGTTTTTAATTTCCAGTGTTTCATGAATGAGACTAATAGAAGAACATGAATGAAAAAGAGAGGTAAGCAAATGTCATGTCATTTATCATGATAGTCATTGGAGCACAAGTCTACCATCTCTTGAAATAAGTATAAAAATTACTCTGTTGGAGGAATGACTTGCTTGAAATAGCAGCTACTCTGAAGAAAATCACAGCGGAAGGCCAAACTAAAATGTCTGGAAAATGAGATGCCTGCTACTTTATAGTACTTTATTAATCTCCCAAAATAAAGTATTACAGTGAATCATAGTTAAAACTGTATGACATTTTATTATGTCACATTGCATCTAATAATGCTTGTCCTTCATTCTAAAAGAAAACATGACATCAGGGAGGTGATTCCAATGACAAACATATGAATTGGTTTTGGGGGGGGGGGCATCTGGGTCCAATGGTCAGATAGGAATCAGGACGAGTGGAAATGATCCTGAATGTGAGACAGTTAAGTTTTAGTGACATGCCTAAGGTCACACAGCAAGTAAATGTCTGAGGCTGGATTCAAATTCCCATCCACTGACTCCAAGGTCAGTGCTCTATTGACTGTACCATCAAGCTGGCCCATTACATCTAGATATCATATTACACCTACTAAACATTAAAGGATAACATAACATAGAATAAAATTGTTTAGAAAATGAAGCCAGTTAGAAAGTCAGAACAAAAAGAAAATTTCTGAATTATAATCAAATTATTACTTATAACTGGAATAAGGCAAAATTCACTGTCATGCCACCCTTATTCATTGCTCCCATGGTTTGTGCGCGCACATACACACACACACACACACACACACACACACATACACACATTCACACTATTGTTAATAGTGCTATGGCTCTGAGAACTACTGTTCTGGAAAAAAATAACTAGCAGTATAAACATTTTTTAGCCAAGCAGCATTAACTATCCTGTGGGTGAACTTTTAAGGTTATAAACCTCTCTCTGATGGTCCATAAACATTTCAGTTCACACAATTATGTCTACTGTAATATAAATTTGTAGCCACTGAAATGAGTGTCCTGGTTTTTGGTGGAAGCATGGTGAAATGTGGGAAGTACCAGTTATTTCCCCAAGATTTAAGGGGGAGGATGGATGGAGCTGCAAAAGTCACTCTCCCTGAGTAAGTCACATACAGTCCCCCCACAGGACAGCTACAATTCACTCAGTCATTGTCTTTTGCTTCATTTGGACAGCTCTACTTTAGGTCCAGATCACTTTAGTAGTTTTAAAGTGTTAATGAGGAAGCCTAAATTTTCTAACTGGAAGTGATTAAACACTGGGGGAAAATGTTCTTTAAAAGCCCTAAATAGTTGATAAAAGACCTTTGATTCCTGTAAAAGGCCTTTGGCTAGATATAATTGAAAGTATCATTTGAGCTCATGCTGTGGCAAAGCAAGAGTATAGATGTACCTGCACTGATAGATAACTAGCTATCAGGTTTTGAATTGATAAAAAGGGATTCAATCATATTTCTGGGAAAAATAGCATCTAATCTAGCATTTTGTTTCTAATAAATTTCAAAGGAATATATAAATTAAAGCTGGAAAAAATGGGGTCCACTTCCCATACTTGCCAAATGTGTGACTTTCACCAAGTCACTGAATTTTTTCCACCTCTATTTCACTTTATGTAAAAAGGGACTGATAGTACCTGAAGAAAAGAGTTGTTGAGAGACTGAAAAATTCTAACAAACAAGGTGAGAGTCTTCAGATAATTTCATATCCATATCAGATTAAGGAACTGAAGGAGCTGGGAATAATTAGCCTGTACATAAGACTGACTGAGGATGAAAGAGAAATACGAAAGCTTTTTACTAGTATCTAAAGGTCTGTTATGGGGAAAGAGGGCATTAGATTTATTCTGTTTGACCCTAGGGGGGCAGAACTAGGGGTAGTTTGTTGAAAAATGCCAAGAGGCAAATTTAGACTTAATATAAGGGGGAAAAAACCCCAAACCTTCTTTAATTGAAGCTATCCAAAAGTGATATTATTTAGCATTTACACTTTTAATAATAACAATACTCTTCTTGAAGGAAAAAAACCTCATAATATTATACAAGACTGCAAATGGAACCACACAAATCTTTAATAGTATTGTAAAACCTGCTATTAACTCATGTTTTTATGGCAGAGCCTTGGAGAACTCAGGGTCCTTTGCATTCCACAATGTGGTACTGTGGCAATACTTTTAGGATACTATTCATAATAAATATATGTCTGTCAAACTGCATATTGCCTTCAATCTGCAAACCTTCCCAACTGCCCATTGACTGTCAGTTTTATCACATACTTCCCCGTCTCTTTTTACTTTCTACCCCAGACACAGTCATTTATCAAATTGTATTGATTCTTCCTCTTTATCTATCAGATCAGTCCCTATATCTCTTTTCACTGCCCTGCTTTTAAACCTGTTCTTCATCATTTCATGCCTGAATCACTTCAATATCCTGGTAGTAGGCCTCTCTATATCTGCTTTCTCCAAATCAGTTTATATACTACTTCTTGCTAGTTTTCTAAAATAAAAATCATTTGTCATGATGCCCTCCTAATAAGTAGCTTATAAAAATTATATACCTTTGCTTATCATATCAAAATTCATCAACCATCTCTTTATGTGCCTTTTCCCCCTCATTTCTCCACTTTATCCAATCATGCCAGATTCTTTATTGTACATTTAATCTTCTTTGCATTTTAGTTAGTCAAATAAGCATTTTAAGCTGCCACTAGGTCATTCAGTAATGTGCCAGGTTCTGGATTCAATGGTAGGGAAAAAAAGAAAAGCATAAATATGGTCCCTGAATTCAGGGGACTCACATTTTAATGGGAACACCTATGGATATACAATATATATATATATATATATATATATGAAGCCAGGAAATGAGGAAGCAGAGATGGGAGGTTGAATGGCAATGTCAAACATGGGGCTCTCAGAACCCAATTTACTCAAGTGCAATCTGAACCAGATTAAAAGGGAGTTGCTATCTGATTTTAATGTGTTGAAACATTAATAAAAAAGAAATATAGAAATGTGGTTTTCAAAGTCAAAATATGAATCACAGGGATCCTTCTGTTTGGTATTCATAAACCCCTTTCTATTCAAGTTTGATCTCACTGTGGTAGAACATTGTAGGGATGAGAAATAGCCAGTGATAGGTCATGGAACTGGGAGATGAATGTTGTCATGGGATAGCAAGAGGATCAGAATTGCTGTACTATGTAGTACATAGTAGAAGGTAAAAAATGAGATGAAAAATTGGAAGGGTTGTAAAGAGCTTTAAATGCTCTTAAGAACATTTTATATTTTATCATGAAGCTAATAGAGAAGTGCTGGAATTGTTTATTCAGAGCCGTGATGTGGTCAAACATGCATTTTAGGAAATTCACTTCACAAGCAAAATTGAAGATGGGTTGGAATGAGGAAAGACTAGAAGCCAAGAGACCAACTAGAAGTCTATTGTAATACTTTACACAAAAGATGATGAGGGCCTGTACTTTAGACTTCACCCTCACCCCATCCTGCCTAATCAAAAATTGGCAAAGGAAATTAAAAAAAAGAAGAAAGATTTTATCTGCTTTTTATGCTGTTTACCCTGAATACTTTTTTCATTTCTTTTATTTCCTTTAAGAATGGATTCTACCCTAATCTTCAGCAAGTGTTCCTAGACTATCCTAACCACACAATGATTATTTCAATCTTCACTAATAAAGAATGACCTTTGTATTATATTATTATTGTGTAACTGTTTATATCTTCTGGCCTCATGTTTGTTTCATATTCCCAGCTAGAGTACAATTTCCTTCATCACTAACTGCATTTGTTGTCTGTCCTTCGAGGGTGTTGTCTTTGAAGAAGACCATGACCTCGAGGAGGTGATGCAATGACATGCATGTGATTTGGATTTGAGTGAGGGGATGCTGTGCCAAGTACCCAGTCTCATTCTCTCCTCCAGAGCTATCTGGATCCAGTAGTCAGAAAGGAATCAGATGACTAGAGATGGCCCCGATGGGAGGCAATCAGGGTTAAGTGATTTGCCCAAAGTCACACATTTAGTAAGAGTCAAGTGTCCAAAACTGGATTTGAACCCAGGTCCTCCTGACTATAGGGTTGGTACTTTTATCTACTGAGCCACGCACTTGCTCTTTATTGCATTTACTATAGTCTACATATACAGTTGATGCTCAACAAATAGCACAATCAAAGAATGAACTCACTCTGACTATATTCTTTTAGTGTGAATGAAGCTATGGTGCACTGTTTTTTTTTTTGAAAAACTGTATTATAGATCACACTTTATACATTTCAGAAATCCACAAAATTTTCTCATAGTCAAAGCTCTTCATCTCATTTTCATACCTACCTGATCTATATCAGTACTTTGAACTAACATATTGAATTATATATGCATTACCATATCCTTGGTTCTTAATTTTGCTTTGCCAATTTTTGACTGGGAATGTGTGTGTGGGGGGGGCAGGCGGTGATAACTGTGATGGAGAAAATATGGTGATGCCTAATCAAATATTAGAATAATAACATCCCCTTTTGAAAACTAAAACACTAGTAGTTGGATTTTCACACTTTGATGGCATATATGTGTGCATGTGTGTCTATGTGTTTGTGTGTGTGTCTATGTGTGTTTGTGTTGTATATGTGTGTGTGATGTGGTTTAGGCTAGTGATGAGCATTGTGGATAAACATAGTTGGAAGGAGTAGAAGATTCCAATACAGTATGTTCTCACAAGTTCAAAACTATGTCCCAACTGAAAAAAAGATTGGAAACCAGTTTTATGACATTGAAGAGCATATAGATTCAAAAAGATATGATGTGGAGTAGTTTCTGTGTTAAGAATGTGTAAGTTCTAATAAATTTATAGACTAATGGCTAGTTGTGCCATGGAACTGATTCTTGGTTCCCAAAGGCTCTCTATGCTAGTCAAACATAAGATTTGCCATATCATACTTAATTCTGGAAAGGTTTCCAGTTGGGATAAGCGACAGACTGTGTTTTGTGTCTGATCTCTGAGGACCAGCCCAGCTAATTTCAGAGAAAGTCATCATCATCAGAAGATTGTGCACCAGATGATGACTTCTTATGTGGTGGGTTTATCATCTGTGTTTGTGGAGGAAATACTACAGTAATGAAATTACTGTAGGATTTTAAAGCATCAAAGTAAGATAAATTAAAATTCATGGGGTGAGAGCTCTGTTTCAAGTGAGCCAAGATATTTTAAATGCAGTGCAGGGCAATACTATAAAACTGGCATCATTATGTGAGATGCCAAATGTTCAACAATTCTATCCTACAACAATTGCTGTCTAATTTTAAGTTGTTTTTCAGGCAATATATTTTGCCAATTCTCAGGCATACTCCCATGCAGACTCTTTTATTTGTTCCATGGAAACATCAATAATTCTGAATTTCTCTTTATATTCAGAGATCCCACCACCCTTGCCAGGAATAGTTCTATTACTCCAAATCTATCTTCTTTATTATTCATACTAAAAATGGCCTTTTGGGGGGGTGTTGCTTAAAAGATGAATGAGGATGGATGAAATTCATCTCACAGGAATCACCCTTTCTACCAAGTTTTTAAATGACAGTTATTACTCTTCCGGGCTCATTAATAGTCTGTGGTATAACTAAAAAGAAGTAGCCAAGTTAACAAACCCTTCAAATGAATTTCATTTAAATGTTGATTTTCTTTGTGGACTTGAAGTTCGTGGTCCTGCTCACATTGTATATTTTTATTTAAAAAAAAAAACCTGACATTTGATGGAAAAACATTCTTCCAAGTTCCATTATGGTTAATTAATGAGCAGAGAAATGGCACTTTCACTTCCAATGCTAAAAATAAAATATGCTGCTTCAGCTTTTAAAAATATGCCACCAAAGTGTGAAAATCCAACTACTAGTGTTTTAGTTTGCAAAAGAGGATGTTATTATTCTAATATTGGAGTATCAAAGTCAAAGCTATATTTGGAGTAGGAAAAGTTCAAATTAATCATGTTGCTTTTCTTTATTAAATTATGTCACGAGAAATTATCAAATGCCTTATCTAAATCAATTATATATATATATGTGTGTGTGTGTGTGTGTATTGTTTTACTAATATTAATTATAGCCTTAAAAATGAAAATGACATTTTGTTCTTACCAGTGAACCTATGCTGTCTTCTAAGACTCACCTCTCAAAAAAACTGGTGATTTAGAGGCAGCAACTAAGTCAAACTCTCCCAACATTTCCTTCCAAACAACTTAATACCTCAAATTGAATTTTGAAGGAGTAGTGGCATTTTCCCAACTAAGTCAACTTAGGAGGTAAGCAGGAGAGATCTATGACACCAGATTATAGACTATCTGGGAGCACATGCAGTAGCACCTGCAGAGGATCTTGATGTCAGTGGCAGCAACAGTATCAGCAGTTTACAGTTAAGAGATGGTAAGAGAATTGGAAAACTGGTCAGAATGATTATACTCCTATAATTCAGCTGGTAGTGGGAGTAGCTGATGTTGCTTGGCAATTCTACTTTCCATATGGAATTCTAGGCTACAGTTTAAGGGTAGAGAGAAGTCTTGTGGTCATTTGGAAGGAAGCAGGCACCCTGATCACAATTCTAAGGACATGAGGAGAGCTGGGGACCTGGTCACTGTTCCAAGGTCAAGAGAAATGCTAATGCTTGCAGCTGTAAAGGAACAGTGACCCTTCTGGGTAAAGATCTGAGCACACATCTGGAAAACAGGTGTCCCTGGACCACACTACGTTGAAAGCATTAAAAATTTGGAGACTCCCAGAACTATCACTGAAAAAAGCAGTATAATAAAGTCTGAAACTTGGGGCTGTAGTTTCCCATTCCTGAATAATCAGAGTCCAATTTTAACATAAATTTTAAAGTAAACAATAGTCTAGAAAAATGAATAACAACAACAAAATACTTTGATCATAAAAAGCTACTATTGTGGCGAGGAAAGTCAAGATACAAACTGAGATGAAGACAACAATGTGAAAATATATATAATCAAAGCCACAAAGAAAACTGGTAATTGGATCCAAGTACAAGAAATTAAAGAGGTAAAAAAGGTAGAGGAAAAATTGGGAAAAGAAATGATAGTGATGTGAGACAATTGCAAAAATTACAAAAAGAGAATGAATGGGCAAAATGGTAAGAGACATACAAAAATACTGAAGAAAATAATACTTTTAAAAATAGAATTGGACTAATGATAAAAGGGACATAAAAATTCATTGGAGAAAAGATCTAAAAAAGGAGAACTGATCAAATGGAAAAGGAGAGACAGAAACTTATTGAAAAAATAAGAACTGGGCAGATAGAAACTAAAAACTATATGAGACCTCGATAAAAAATAAAACAAAGTCAAAAGAATGAAAAAAATAGAAAAAATGTAGACTATCTTATTAGAAAACCATCCAGAAAAGATAATTTAAGAATTACTGAAGTATCTGAAAATCATAACGAGCCTAAACATCTTTTAAGAAATTATCAAGGGCACAGTGGATAAAGCACCGGCCCTGGAGTCAGGAGTACCTGGGTTCAAATCTGGTCTCAGACACTTCATAATTATCTAGCTGTGTGGCCTTGCGTAAGCCACTTAACTCCATTTGCCTTGCATAAACCTAAAAAAAAGAAGAAATTATCAAGGCAAACTCACTCCCAAAACCTCAACTATAGAGAGAAAAATAGAAATTGAAAAAATATTCATCATCTCCTAAAAGAGATCCCAAAATAAGAATTCCTAGGATTACTATAGCCAAATTCCAGGTCATCCCAGTCAAGAAGAAAAATAATATAAGGAATCAAAAGAGAAGCAATTCAAACATCATGGAGCCAAAGTCAGGATAGCAAGATAATATATGATAGCAAGATATTAAAGGAATGAAGGGCTTTGAATATGATGTTTTGGAAGGTAAAAGAGGTAGCATTACAACCCAGCAAAATCGACTGTAATCCTTCAGGAAAAAATAGAGGACTTCCAAGAATTCATGATGACTAGACTAAATCTGAATAGAAAAATGTCATTCATTCATGACTCAAAAGAAGTATAAAAAGATAAATATGAAAAAGAAATCACAAGAGACTCATTTAAGTTAAACTGTTTCCATTCCTATATGGGAAGATGAAGATGATACAGGTAATTCTAGAGAACTTTATAATTATCAGAGCAGTTAGAAGCCCTATATTAGAAGCCCTATCTATTGTAAATGGCATGGGTATGAGTCAATTATGTTGGAATGTGCTCAAAGAAGGAGTAAGAAAGAATTATGCAGTGGGAGAAGGGAGGAAGAAGAGGTAGAATGGGAAAACTTATCTCACATAAAAGAAGCATGCAAGGAAGAGTTTTTTCCCCAATGGAATGGAGAATGTGAGGCAGTAGTGAGTGATGCTTGAATCTCACTGACCCTGGAATTGGTTCAAAAAAGGTAGAAATACACACACACACACACACACACACAGAAACACAAACATTCAGTTGGATATACAAATCTATTTTACTCAATGGGGAAATAGCAGGGAAAGGGGATAAGGGAATAAGAGGTGTGTGACAAAAGAGGGGGCAGATTAAAGGAGGCAGTAGTCAGAAGCAAAACAGACTTGTGGAGGCACAGGATAAAAAGGATGAACAGAAAAATTACAGTAATCACAATTGTGAATGTAAATTGGATGAACTCACCCTTAAAACAGAAGTAGATAGCAGAATGGATTAGAAACCATATTCCAACAATATGATATTTATAAGATGCACACATGAAATAGAAAGATAAACACAGTTGAAATAAAGACATGGAGCAGAATCTATTATGCTTCAATGGAAGTAAAGAAAAATAGGGCTAGTAAGCATGATCTCACGCAAAATAAAAACAGATCTATTCAAAAGAGATAATCAGGAAAACTATATTTTGCTTAAAGCTACCACAAAGAAGTAATATAATAACATTTTATAGCAAGTTTCTTCAATAAAAGCCTCTTTTCCCAAAAATGCAGAGAACTGAGACAAATTTATAAAAGAGCTATTCCCCAATTGATAAATTGTCAAGGGCTGTTTTCAGAAGAAATGAAAGTTATCTATGGACACATGAAAAAATGCTCTGAAATCACTATTGATTAGAGAAATACAAATTAAAACAACTCTGAGATACCACCTCACACTTACCAGAAATGATCAATGCTGAAAGGGATAAGGAAAAATAGGTACACTAACAAAAAATTGGTGAAACTGTGAATTGATCCAATCATTCTGGAAGAATCATTCAGAACTATGCCTAAAGGGCTATAAAACTTTCTCTAGTGTGATCCTCAAAAAAGGAGTGTCAGACAAGAATTATATCTATATGCTCTTTCAGATATTGCTGATCTAGATACATATTTGGTTTGGAATAAAAGTCAGGTCACTAGCCCTTGGTGTATTTGACAAGTTATCAAATGCTAGCTAAATAAAAGACTACTGCAAATAGTGAACAAGCTCATTTATTTAATGAGTAGCAAATAGAGATTGGAGAAAGAATACAGACTAGAATGTACCAGAAAATTCTAATCAATATAATGATTCAAGACAATTCCAAAGGACTAGTGAGAAAACGTCCTGTCTACCTCCAGAGAAAACTGATGAACTCTGAGTGAAGACTGAAGTATATTTCCATATTCTTGATTTTTCATGTTTTTTTTTTCCAACATGGCTAATAAGGAAATATGTTTTGTATGCTTTTATATGTATAGTTGATATTATACTGCTTGCCTTCTCAATGAGGAAGGACATGGAGGGAGAAAGAAAATTTAGAACTCAAAAAGTTTAAAAAACAATGTTAAAGTAAATAAATATTTTTAAAAAATATACAAATCTAGGGCACTAGGTTGCTTAGTGGATAGAACACTGGCCCTGGAATCAGGAGGACCTGAGTTCAAATCCAGCCTCAGATACTTAATAATTACCTAGCTGTGTGACCTTGGTCAAATCACTTCACTCCATTGCTTTGCTTACACCAAAAGCAAACTCCATTAAACAGCAAGGGAATCAAGCAAGAAATCAGAACTATACTACTGGGGAACTAAACCACTATATGTCCTTAGTTTTCAAAGTGTGTATATATATATATATATATATCTCACAAACTATTTAGACCCACACATCTCTTCTTTGAGAAGCTTTCAAACCAATTCCATACCTTACAGTAGCAAAAAGCAAAAATTTGGCTGATGTTTACTATTTAATAATCAGTATCTTATATATGGAACAGCACCAAAAATGCCACAAGTTTCAATTAAAGTCAGTTATTTGTTTCAAAAGTGATTAAAGTTTGATTTGTCAAGGAAGTTGGAAAGTCAGGAAACCTTCATCTCTTTATTAATTTTGGTTTTTTTAGGTTTTTGCAATGCAGATGGGGTTAAGTGGCTTGCCCAAGGCCACACAGCTAGGTAATTATTAAGTGTCTGAGACCGGATTTGAGCCCAGGTACCCCTGACTCCAGGGCCGGTGCTTTATCCACTGCGCCACCTAGCCACCCCCATCCTTCATCTCTTTGATTGAGATATTTGGAGAGAGGGAATTCAGAAATTACATAAATAATTATAGTTATTGATTTAAATAATTTATCAATATTATCAAAATCACAGTGATTGTCAATGTAGTTGTAAACTTCTCGCACAATTACGTACAAACACATGCACATGCAAGATAATTAAAAAATGTAAATATTATCAGAAAAGTTTAAAATTTGACAGATGCTATCACAACTAGGAGATAAAGGTGACTTTGCTATTTAGGGTTTTTAGGGTTAAGTGGCTTGCCCAAGGCCACACAGCTAGGTAATTATTAAGTGTCTAAGGTCAAATTTGAACTCAGGTACTCTTGACTCCAGGGCTGGTGCTCTATCCACTGCACTACCTAGCTGCCCATGATTTTGCTATTTAGACAGAAACATTAATAGACTTTCAGGAAGGTTGTTGGAAACAATGGTTTTATTTTGCTAATTGATGGTAACATTTCAATCAAACAAATATTTAAGCACCTGCTATACTGTCAACATCATGCCAGGTGTCATGGGAAATAAATAAAAATATAGCCCCAGCAAGGACTATGATTCAGTTTGTAGACAAAACAAACATATATGAAAAACCTAATATATTAAGAAATTAACAGATTGCCTGAGCTAGTAAAGTTCTGATTTGGGCCAGAGCTCATTTGGACTGCTCTTATTGTAATAGAAGTCTAATACTAAAACAACATGAAACATTTATAGATGATTCTACAGTTAACTAAGGGAGATTTAAATAACTACAGTAGGTGAGAGATAGTGAGAAAGTTTTTCTAGTGAAGATATCCCATGCATTGATTCAGTTGATTTGCCCATAGTAGTTTGATCATCCATGAGGAACTCCTCATGGCTTTTTGAGTTTAGGTGAGTAGGTGACTGGGAGATGATGTTAAGCAATTGAGGCTTTAGTCCTATTTACCCATTATACCTCAAGGATGATTTTAATATCTTTATGACAAAATCCACATGGAAGAAGTCTCTAATAAGATATTCTTCTTTACTATGTCCCAAGCATTAGATTTAGGGCTGTTATTAGAAAACTTCAAATTCCTAGATATTAGAAGTTTGACACATATGGCACTGGAAGAGGAAAAACAAAGAATCTCACTATCCCCCTGCCCCCACCATAAAAACAAGTTAGCCAATTTTTCAGAAAGGAAAATTATTTTTGACAAAACTTTTTTTCACTGGTCTAAATATTGTTTCAGAATGTGGGATGGGAAATTTTTAGCCTAGAATTTTAAACATGCCATTCATATTAAGGGAAACAAATGTATAAGGCAAGATGTATTAAATACTACTAAAAGGTTACTGCTGAATCACATGGTGATGATCATGAGAGCTGTAGGAATTTTAAGGAAGGTAGGTCTTAATAGATGGATAGCTTTCTGGACCAGGAGAACAACCTGGTATAAGGCATGGGAGACAAAAGAATATGCTATTTTAATGAGAAAGGGACAAGGTGGGGGGAAACACTATGAAAGATGGTTTCATTGAATAAAAATAAAATTTGTTCAGAGTGGATAAACCAGGTTGCCAATCCAGCAGAGTAATTTGACATCATGGGAAGGGAAAGGGGATATCTCTGAGTTTTTGTTTAAAGCAGTGATTTCCAAAATTGCCTGACATCCCAAGGACTATGTGATCATTGAACCAAAATGTGGAAACACTGATCACATCCAACATTCACTGGCATAGCCAACCACTCCTTTTTCTCATTTCTCAACATTTCATTTTCCCCATTTGCTTCTCCATTCTGAGCATGGCATGAACCTGTTCAAGTCAGTAGTAATCTAAACTAACCTCCATCTATAGCAATTTCAGGAGTGACATTGGGAAACCGTCTCTGCCCCTCCATTCATCTCCTAAATGTGGTAGGTCCCCATGAGAGGGTGGGTTCTGAGTTCCAGAACAATAATTGATGAGAAAGAATCTTGCCCCTGCCCTTTATATTTTGAGTGGGATAGAATGAATTACTCAGGATAAACAGGCATGGATTTAGATCTGGATCCAAAATATCATTGATTGACCCCCCCCCCAAAAAAAGAATTATTCCAAACTTCCCTATTCCTATTGAGGCCATTATCTTCTTTGTAGCCATTCAAGTTTTCATAAACCTGATTTCTTTGATGAATCACTTTCTGTCACCTCACATCTACATATTAAATTAGATGAGAAATCTTGTTGGAATAAACACTACTAAGTTGTAACATATTATAAATGGCTTAGAGGAGTATAAATAGCTAGGGAGTGCTATTCTTTCCTAATAATAATACCAATCATCATTATCGTATTTATCTTGGACTTAGATCTCTCTTTTTTTTTTAAATGGAGTTCAGATAGAAATAGCCTGGACCAATCACTATCCTGTTATTATTCTTTTGTGTTTAGGATTTTTGCATTACATAGATGGATAAAATAACTACTTCTTGTAATGGATTAAACATATTGCAATTTAAGTTTAGTGTTTATAGTTTCATCAAATACTTCATTGGGATTACTCTAATTGTAGATAAAATGATAGAGATGATGTGGATCTCATACCATCCCCATAGTCTCACTATATTTTAAAAGCTTTCTATTTTGCACAGTTTGTTATGGCAACATACGAGAAAAATATTCTTCATTTTTTCTAAATAAAGGTAATGTCTGGGTGATTGTAGCAATAGTTTGATCTATGATAATGCTCCAGCCCCTGTACAATTTACTCATGAGTTCTCAAGGATATTTTGAATTAGCTTTTTGTGGTGAATGTATTTGTCATCTCTCAGTTCATGAAATGTAATTCTAATCATCAGATTGCATATTAATATTCATTCAGTAAGCACTAAATTTTTGTCAACTTCTGTGATAGTTACTAATATTTCTTCACATTATCTACTTTGACCAACAAATCTGGGTTCCTTAAGGAAAACTTTTTTGTAATTTCTGGTGGCAATGATATCCTAAATTGTCATAATAACCATTTCTATAAATAGATCTGCATGAGTTAATCATTCATTTGATGCTTTTTTGTTCCCTGTTGCTGACATGTTATTGGCTGAGTTTATATAACTGTCATCTATGTGGGTCATTTTCATTTAACAGCTTAGATTTATACAGTTTAGACTTTATACAGTTACAATAGACAAATCCAAAAGCATGGACCTGTCATTTGGCTTTACTATTGCTTCAGTGAAGTTATACCTGTTTGTTCCAAAAAAAGTATTTCAATAAATTTCTAATTTGTTTACTATATGATCTGAGAATTTCTAGATTATATCTTCTTTTTCCATTTAGAATGAGAAAGTATTAATCTTTCCATAGCTATCCTAGGGAAATATGCCTTTTGCCTCATTATTAAAAGTATATGGGTTTATGTTAGTATAGTTTCAAAATCTATTGGAGTCCATTTTGCATTTTGAAAGAGTATGTTAAGATTATTGTCAATATGTGAAAAATAAAAGGATTGGATCAGGTAATCTCAAAGATCCTTTTCAGTTTTAAAACTATGATGCAAACGACTTTAAAACAAAATTCTTCATAATGAATGAACCCTGTTGTTCTATTTACTACTATTATTAAATAATAGAAACTACATAATTCAGAGGAAGCAATGTTTTATAGAAAATGACTAAAAGGAGAATTAAGTGGAGGAGGGAGATAAAAACGAACTGATTAGTACTTTATAATCTTGGCTGCCTTAGCTGTCTGAATAGGAAAGAGACTCAAAAGCAAATATAAGAGAAATACCCCTGGTAATTAGCCAAGGATGGGCAGAATGTTCTTATATGAAGTACTGGCTGGACCATAAGATAAGCTCTTTAAGCCAGACATGCCAAGACATGTGATTGTTGTGTAGTCACACCCTCTAGGACTCTACATTGCATACCTCCACCATCACATCAGCCCCTCCTTCCACTGCCTAGCACAGTAGATTCTATGACTGATTAATTTTCCTCTGATTTCAGGCAGAATCAGTCAGTCTTTGGCTCAGCTGGCTAAGATAATTCAACAATGTCATTTTATATATATACATATATATATATATATATATATATATATTCAATATAGAAAATTTCTCATTTACATATAACTTCTTTGGAATACGGTAGGGTCTCACTTTACACAAAGCACTCTAAAAGTTAATTTGTAATTGAGTTCTTTGGAAGCCAGAATGCATCTTGCTGTATAAAATGATGGATCGAAACAATACTGCTCCAAATATATAGCATCTTAGCCATATTACTAGTAAATAAAACTTATATGGATTAATCTGGGAAGCTGAATACCATGATAGTTATATAAAGGCATTCTTCCCCTTGATACTGTGAGAGTACTAAAGAAACTAAAGGAGAAAATCAAATGGTGTTAAAATTGTATATTGTTCTGGTCCCTCTGACCACCCCTCCATTTATAATTAGTATAATATAGTAAGTTTATAAGTATCCAGAACAAATAATCACTGCAAGTAAGATGGGAAAGGGGAACCTAGAAGTCACTTACAGATTTTCCTATAGGTCAAAGGAGCATAATTTGCAAACTATATTATATGCTAACTAAAAATCACATCCTAAGACTAAAGGCTAAATCAAAGGAAGTCCATTAGACATTGCTGACAAGACATTTTAATCCCTTTATCTATAAAGCTTAGATACCACATTTTCCCATGTATAAGATGCACCTTAATTAGGGGCCTGAAATTTGAAACAATGTTTTCCAGAAAGTTATTGAACTCAAGTTTTATTCATCATGAAATTCAAGGTCCTTCTGCTCATGGCTTTCAGGCATCTTTTGGGCAAGTCTGGTGTCTGGATGCACACTTAGTCCATTCTGTTTCATGAATCTGAAGTACCAATGGTGTCCTCCTTTGTAATCAGTCACTTCTTTTTCATCAGCAATTCTTCTGGCCTGCTGCTGAACCATCTTTGTGGACACAGGAATGCTAATAGCACTTTGCTCTTCAATCCATACCATCAACTCTCTCTCTAAATCAGGCCATTTTGCCGACTTGCCTCTCATGGTCTTCTCCTGCCATGGAGTTTTCAGTAGGGTTTCTTCTTCCCGTAGCCAGTGTCAGATTGTTTTCCTGGTTGGAAGTGGACCAAACTTATGTTAAGCAGCACAGTTTACATTCACTTTTGTAAACTGGATCACTTTGAACTTGAATTAAGCAGTGGATAAAAATCTTTTCTGAGCCATTTCTGGGCAGATAGTGGCAAAATGTAACCTAATATACTGGTAACAAATGAGAAACAACAAGTACAAAGACAGCAGGGAAAAAGTGGGAAATGTGAGTAAAAAATATCTACAATCACTATATAAGATATTCCCAGTTTTTAGACCCCAAATTTTCGGCAAAAGGGTGCATCTTATATGTGGGGAAATAGAGTAAGCTCCAGATATCTTTTATAATAAGGTCAGCAGAATTGCTTATAACTTTGAGATGATATAGATATTAAATGTATCAAAGAATTGCTGATAATTTTGAGATAATAAAGATATATTAATTAACCCTAAAGAACTGCTGACAACTTTGAGATGATGCAGATATAGTTAATGAAGTAACCTTAGAATGGATAAGTTAGTCTCTTCTCCACCAGAACCCTATAAAAATGAGACCTCAATCTCCTGTTCCATCTTATTTCCATGTTCCCTATACTAATTTGAGGTTTTGTAAGTAACTCTCCCCCTCACTTATTCTCTTCCTTACACTTCTCTTCCTGGTCCACTATCCCATCTCTTTCCTTATATTTCTGTTTTTATACCACCTTCTTACCTTTGCACTGTTTGTCACTCTAACCCATTCATTATCTGTGCCTTAGGAAATTGTGATTGTAGCATTATTCCCTGCTACCATCATGTCTGGTCTAGTGAATACCCAGAGAACTGTGTGTGCTTGTATTATTTAATGATTCCATAAATTAATTAGCAATTCAACAAAGAGAACTAGGGGCAGCTAGGTGAAACAGTGGATAAAGCACCTGCTCTGGAGTCAGGAGTACCTGGGTTCAAATCTGGTCTCAGACACTTAATAATGACCTAGCTGTGTGGCCTTGGGCAAGCCGCTTAACCCCATTTGCCTTGCAAAAACCTTAAAAAAACAAACAAAAAAACCCAAAGAGAACTATTGGATTTGGGAGCAATTTAGAGATGTGTAGAGATTGAAGTAATAATTGAAAAAAAAGAGTCAAGTTTCCTAGTTGATCTTGTGATTATATCACCAGGAATCTCCTATACCTTACAGGGACAAGTGATTTTCAACTTACCTCAGATGCCTATCCTAGAGCAATGACAGAGCTCTAAGAAAATCCCTTTCCCCATTTCTGTATTTATCATGGTCACTGGATAAACTCAACAGTTTTAAAATTAGATGGGAAAAAAAAGAATTAGATGGGAGCTAAGAGTTCATCTAATCAAATCCCTTAAGTACATAAATGTGCAAACTGAAGTCCAGAAAGGTGAGATGATTTTCCCTGGACTAAACAAAGAGTTTTGATTGTGACATTTATAGATCACTTTGAATTTTACAAAGTCACAAAAAGGATCTCATGTGAACCTCACAATCAATCAACTGATAACCAATCAATCAGAAAGCAATATTATAAATTTAGTAGCATCAAACTCAAGTGGAAACAGATATGATCCCTACCAAATTCCTGTCAGGTGCACATTGGCTTAGAAAATCATAAATTAATATTATATTGTATTGCATTTTCATTTATTTTGTTAAATATTTTCTAATTACATTTTAATCTGGTTTAGGCTGCACTCAGGAGTTTTGTGGGCTATGAAGGAACTTTGATACCCCTGATAAACCTGCTATTTATTGTCCTCATTTGTAGAAGAGCAAATTGAGGCCAAGTGAGATTAAATAACTTGAACCTTGATCTCTAAAAGTAACAGGCAGATTTTGAATTCAAGTCTTCCTAATTGCAGGTCTACCACCTGATCTATTATCCCAAATAGCAAAGTTATTATTTGAACCCCAATTTTTCTCTTCATATTCTGTAACAAGTAAATTCTTTCTCTCTGGGACTTCTGATTAAAAAATTGCTCCCGGTTCCTACCAAACAATATCTGATCTTTCAAGTATATGGGTTGCTATTGAGACAGATATCTATAAGTATACAGTAGGTGGAAGGAAGAGGGTTGGTATTACATGTATCCCTTTTAATATCTAACTACCCTTTCCAGAGTCCTTTTGATACCTTGAACACAGAAAGTGCTTAGACACATATATTGAATTGATGTTCCCATCTCTTTTCTCATTTATGGTTTTGTGAGTTCTTCAGAAAGAAGGTGCCACACAGTTTCAAAGCATTTGTATCATTTCTTATTCCAAGTGACTGCTCCAGCAGTTCTCCCCATGTGCAGGAACAACTGTGCCCCTTTGCCAAGTTGAGTGGTTCAGCTGGGGAGCAATCTTGGAACGAACTTTTATTGTGCTTTGTGGAATTGCTTCAAGAGCTCCTTGTTCCTTCTGTAGGGCTCTGGACAGAAAACTAAGGACACAATGTCCTGGTGAAAGCAAAAAGCCTAAATGTATTTTTGGAATGATTTCTTGGAACTGTGGGGAGAGGAGATTTTTTTCCCATGCAGAATCAAGGACAAGGAAACATGAAGGTTAATGACAAACAAACCTTATGGACTAAAGGCTCTACTAAACTTATCTGGTGTACCCTATTGGGTATAATCACTAGGCATAACAAATCCTCAGCAGGTATAAACAATCTTAAGCACTTTAACGATTGTCTCAATTGGTTGGGGCTCTGCCACAGAGGCCATTACTCCTAGTCATCCTCCTCTGTGCATTTCTTAACCTGTATCTTTCTTTTTTAAATGTTCTAATTCATTTTATGTGTACTTTTTATCTTTTAAAATAACTAAAATGTTGAAAGTGCTTTGGGAGAAAAATAAAGAAGGCAGCTTTTTTTTAACTTAAAAATAATTTCCTTCTCTCAACTTCTATAGAATCCTGATTTTTAGAGCAGGAAGAGACCTCAAGAGATTATCTCTCTTCAGAGAGTTATATTATGATTCTCCAGAAAGTCATAAACAAGGAAAATTAGAATTAGTAAATCTGTCTTTTCATTATACTACACCACATCTATCATAGTATATCACAGACTTATCTAGTTCAATCTATACCTAACCAAGAATTCTGTCTACAACTCCAACTCCAACAATGAGACATAGAGCCTTTTCCCGAGGTCCTCCAGTGAGGGGAGCCTCACTACTTCCCCAAAGCGGTTCATTCCACTTTCAGATGGCTCCAAGGCAGGGGTTCTGAACCTCTTTGCAATAAACCCCTTTTGGTAAAACACGGGAACCCCTTTCTCTAAATGCAAAAGAAGAATTTTGAGGGAAATGAGTTTTTTTTAAATATAATTATCAAGATATCTTTTTCAAAAAAAAATTCATCAACTCCAGGTTAAAAAAAAAACTCTAGAGTTTTCTGGTGACTCAAACCTCTTTGCAAGTTTCTAGTTTTGTCTTTTAGAGACAAGAAGAATGCATCTACTTTTCTGGTGACATCATTTGAAATACTTGAAGGTAGTTATCATTTCTCTCCTGATTTCTCTTCTGAACTGAATAACTTTCTTTCTATGGTATGATTTCTAATTCCTTCCCCATTCTTGTACATTCTCCTGGCAGTGATCAAGTATATCAATGTCCTTTCTAAGATTAATTACTCCAGACTGAAAATGGTATGCTAGCTGTAGTCTGACCAAGGTAAAGGATAGAACTATGAGGATACTGCCGTCCTTTAGTCATGTTAGTACATTTTAATACCTTACATTCCTACATTCCAACTAAGGAATACTTTCCAAAATATCATCTGACTCCTATTCCATCAGTGCTCTCAAGAGAGAAAAAAAGATTCATCACTGGCAAAAGCAGCTCCTGGGTTCTCCCTTTCTCTCCCTCAGGCCTTGTTCTCTCTCACTTGCACACATGTGCCAACTAACAGATCTTTCTTTATCATGTTCCTGTGCAGTCTGGATGAAGCATAAGAAAGGAAGGAAGGAGAGGGAAAGGACATAACCAGAGCAATCTGTTAACCTGATTCTGCACAGCACATCCCTTCCCCAATTTAAAGAACATGGTCCCATAATCTCTTAAATCCTACTATAAACACTTTATTAATGCATCACAGTTCTAAAATTATGTACATTCTCTCCCAAAGCAAGTGAGAGAGGAAATAAAATGCTTAGTATATATCCTGGGGCTTTTCTTCTTCAGCTTTGAGTCATCAGGAGAAGCATATTTGCCATATAAAGTAATAAACTAGAGCTAGGTCAGCACTAGAAAGTGAACAGTGAGAGAGAACACAAATTGTACATAGTACTTCTTGGTTTTAGGACTTTAGCTTTTATATCTACCACAATATTCTTTGCAAGGGAAGGTTTATTTGCCCTGTTTTGATTGGAATTCAAATGTCAATATAAAGCATACTGTGTCAAGTGAAAGTGAATCTACTTTCACTTGTTGCTCTTTTAAAAAGCCCCATAATTTCTTATGGATGATTTCTGGTGCAAAGTCTTAGCAGGATAGAGTTACTGGGTTTCCATCCCTTTAAGGTCTATGCTTTAGTAATAAAATCTCTATTAAAAATGCAGATAAGACTCTTTGGAAATGAAGATAAGGAAGATACCTATGCAGATTGCTATCATCATTATCCTTATCAACCACATTCCCTAAAAAAGAAAAGTGATTCATTGGACCCATCAGACTTGAGATTAGAATCTATCTTTTGCTATTCTTTGTATTCCTAGCTCTTAGCAAGATGCCTAACACTTCATAGGCGCTTCATAAATATCTTTTGATTGACTTACTCTCTCCCTTCTCTTCCTAATAGCATTACAACAATAATAAATCATTTTAGTTACATTTTATTCAATCTCTGTTGGTTCAAGGATTTTACATGACCTGGTAGGGGGTAATTTGCAATGAAAGACTATTTGTATATCATTTGAAATACCATAAGAAACATTTCGTTTAACACATTTAAACCTTGGTTAAAAAACTATTTTCCATTAGAAATAGGGTCATAACATTTAGAACTGAAAGGGATCTTAAATAGCCTGTGACCCATCTTTCTAATTTTATAGATGAGGGAACTGGGGGGAAATGATTTGCTCAAGGTCACACAGTAAATCTGAACCCAGGAATTTTGCCTACAGATTCCTTCTACTGCATGATCTACTACTATATCTAATGGAGTTCATATCAGGCTTTGATACACTGAGAAAGAAAGAAAGAAGAATTTTAAGGGAAACTAAAGAGCCCTAGCATAATCCAGTTAGAATTCATTTGTACTTTCTGCTGAGGTTTTAAAAGAATGGTCCCCAGGATTACTGTTAATGATCCCCATCTGCCCTGCCTCTCACTCAAGTTTTAATCACTCTACTAAAAATTAGGAAGCTCTATTAAAAGAATCTAGTAAGCCCTGGTGGGCCCAATCACTGAACAAGCCACAGGAATAATAGAGTAAACAAAGGGGTGGAGAGAGGTTTCTGTGTTGTGGGATGCTTCTGGCTCAAGGCTGCCACTCTCAGATCAAGATAATTGATCAGAGAGAGTGGTGAGATTAACATATCAGGAAACAAATGAGAAAATCATTTCACTCACTTGGAGCAAATTCCAACAAATTACCACTATTTGCCACCATCAGTCAAAGTGAAAAATAGTCTGTCAGGAATAAAATCCGACAAAGTTAAAAGAGATTGTACTCAGGTCTGCCCATTCATAGGATGTTGAGGCAGGTGGGAAGGAATCTCACAGGAAAGTTTTTCTAATGCTCTCATTATATAGTTAAGAAGGCAGAAATTCATGTAGAATAGAGAGGTGATTGAGCCAGGAACATAGAACAGCTATGACCTAGAACTTAAGTGTCTTGATCCCAAAGTATTTCTGAATCATTATTAGCATTTTTCCTCCCTTGAAACCTGGGGTGTGATTAGTGAGTTTTCACATTGTCTAACAGTTCATGATTTGCCATACCACTGCCCATCCATCAGCCAGCAGATACACACCCTTTTGTCCCTTTTCAACTTTTATTCCCTTACATGTTTTATATTCTGTTATGTGATTATAATGGTAGGAACAATTTAGCTTGCTTTCATTTATATTCCCAAGTTAGCTAGTTGGACCAGTGGATAGAGTGTTGGTCCTGCAAGTCAGAAAGATATGAGCTCAAATCTGAGATGTCATCACCTTACTGTAGAAGGTGATATTTTGTCTGGAAGTCAAAGAAAGTCTGGAAAGCCAAGAAATACAGATGGAAAAGGAGAGAATTCCAGGCACGAGGTTTGTCCAAGGATCCCTTAGCAAACTATCTGTGAAGAGATGATGGTCTGCTATTAATCAATCAACAGACAATTATTAAGTTAATAATATGTGCTAAATACTACAGATACAAAAGGAGGTAAAAAAAACCGTATCTTCCTCAAGGAGCCCATATCTAATGGAGGAAACTATATAATATACATATATATATATATATATATATATATATATATATATACATATAAAACAAATTAGGGTAATAGCAGCATCAGAGGAGAGAAGGAGTCACATAGGAGAGTTGTTTTGAAGGCAAAATTGGCAAAGCTTGGCATATTTTTCTCAAATACCAATAGCTTATTTTTATATAGTTAGGAAAACCAGTACTTTCCTCATAACACTGTGGAATGGATAGTCTAAAATTTATTATCTTCGTTTTTAAGCTGAGAAACCTAAAGTTAATGGAGATAAAATGGTTACGGTCATATGATCAATAAGAATCAGAATAGGGATTCAGACCTAAGTCTTCCACTCCAATACCTGGACTGTCACCATGATTATGTTATAATCTGGCATAGAGGCTGTTTCTGAAAGCAATTGTAATTGCTGAACTAGTTTTAGTCATTTGTGAAAGAACATGGAGCATGGAAGAGGAGAAAAGCAAGCACATATGAAATTTGTGAAAAGGAAAGAAAATGGAATCTACAAACTTTTGGAAAAAACCCCACAAATCTTTAGAATGTTTTTATAGGCTGGTTAGTAAACATCTAAGAGAAGAAAATGACTAAAATGAGACAACAAAGCTTCACCAAAGACTAGTCTTACAAGTCTAAATTCATTTCCTTTTCTGATAGCTTCACTAGATTAGGTTAGTTAATAAGGGTAATAATGTATAGCTTGCCTAGATTTTATCAAAATGTTCAAAAAAATTTTCTCATGCTGTTCTAATGGAAAAGATGGAGAGATATAGGCCAGGCAATGGAACAATGAGATTTGGAACTGATTGAATGACAAAACCTAAAGAAAATCTTGGAAAAAGTTCTCCAGTTTAGTATCCCAGAAATCAGTGCTTGACCCTTGACTAATTCAAAGTTTTAGCAATGTGATATTTTTATCAATATGACATTTCAGACAAACTTACAGATAGCTAAAAGTTGGGCAGATTATTTAAAATGATGATTGACAGAGTCGGGATCCTCACATCCTAGAGGAAAGGGTTAGATCTAATTAGGTGAAATGTAATAGGTCTAAAAATAAGGTATTATTTATCCAAAATGAACTTCACAAGTAACATAAAGAGAAACTATTAGATAATAGTTTGTCTGATAAAGATTTAGGGATTTTAGAAGATGGAAAACTCAGTATGACCAAATAATTAGATATGGTAGCCAACAAAACTAATGCATCATAGATTGTATTTAGAGAATCATAGTGTCTGGATCTAGGGAAGTGACAATCCTCTTCCCTGGGAAGACTACATCTGAAGTGCTATATTCTGTTCTGGTTGTCATGTTTTAGATATTTATATGCAATCAATAAGTATTTATTAAGTGCCTACTATGTGCTATACATTGTGTTCTGCAGTGGGAACACAAGCAGGGGTAAAAGGCAGTCTCTGTCCTAGAGGAGTTTACCATCCAGTGGGGGCGGGGGGAACATGCAAACAAATGTATATATACAGAGGAAGACAACTAAGATGTCAAAAACCCTTGAATAGGGATTGGATAAAGAAATTAAGGTTATTTAGCCTGGAAGAAACATTCGGGGAGGCATGGTAGTCATCTCCAAGTCTCTGAAAGGTATTAAGTTACTTGGGAAAAAGGATATTATCCTTAACCTTTTTATTGTTGGTATTCAATTGTTTCAATTGTGTTCAATACTTGTGATCCCTTTTGAGATTTCCTTTGCAGAGATACTGGAGCATCTTCCAGTCAAGTCTCAGATGGCTGTCTGTGAAAAAAAAATTAGAAGTACTAGATGGATCCTATATAGATTTTTTTTAGGTATTCTTGGAAGTTTGAATGACTCAGGTATTTTAGAGAGCACATTTTTGGTGGTACCTGATGTCATTTTTCTATAGTCTCCCATTTCTCTTACTCTAATCTTCAATGGATATGGGTTCTTTCCCATACATTAATAAAAAAAAAAGCAGTATTAATCACTTATGAATATTAATCTCCATAAAATGACTATATTTTTCAAATATCCATACAACCTCACAATGTCAATCCATAATGCCAAGATTTACCCAATCACCAAAAACCAATACCATAAGTGACCATCTAATCTGATTAATTCAAACAATGCAAATGAGAAACAAATGAGAAATAGTGCCAAATGTAGTTATCAATATATTATTATTATTATTTTATTATAAAGTAGTTATTATTTTCATAGGAATAGATCAGAACTAAGATTCACATAATGAAATACTCAAAATTTAAAATATTGTGCTTGAACAAATATTCAGAGAATCCTGTTTAAAAGGAAACCAATGCGCCCTCCCCCACTCCCGCCAAATCACAACAAAAGAAATAAAAATTTTTATAACATTTAAATTCACAAACAGAAAAAGAAAAAAGAAAATAAAAGATTCCTACTTATACCACTCTTTAAGTTATTTAAGCACAGGGTTAATATAATGACCCCCAAAGTCCATATGATTTCTTCTACTTTGGCTTTGGGAATTTATATTAGATGAAAAGCTATAAATTCAATGACAATTGCTTTTGAGTTGGGAAAAAAAAAAGCTCTAACATTTAAAGAGAGCTTGGACACTGCCTAACTCTCATAGACCCTTTTCTCAGTGTGGCACAGCCTATGGGCTCATTCTCAGAGTAATGTTTTTAAATACATTAAAAACACATAGGATTACAAAAGAAATAATTATAATAAAAAAAGTATCAAAGTAGTTTTTAAGTTCACAGTTCTCAAATTATAAATACTTTTTTAAAATGTAGTATCTGTAGACAAACAAGCACAAGAACAGGAATTTAGGGAAAGAATTACTTTTTCTAGCTCATGTTCCTTAGTTCAGATCTGATCTTGGATACACATCAGCTCTTCGCCCCTAGGTAAATCACTTAAACCTGTTTACTTCAGTTTCCTCATCTGCACAATAAGCTGGAGAGGGAAAATGGCAAACCACTCTAGTATTTTCCAAGATATCTCCAAACTGGAATCATGAATAAGAGCTGCACATGACTGAGAAATAGCTGAATAAAAACAAAAACATATTGGGACTTCCTTAAGCCTGAGCTTTCTGTATCAAAATTCATGTAGACTAGATGATACTTCTTGTTTTCTTACTTTTTTTTTATGACAACTTAGTTCTCTCTTTGTTCTTTAGAGGTGTGTTGGAACACTACTCTTCCTTTAACCTATATATGTCCAATCTCAGAATCTCTACTGAGATAACCTCTTCTGTACAGAATCCTAAAGGCATGATCTAGTCTGTCACACAATGGCATTGACTGATTGAAGAAATTGTACAGACTACTCTGATTGATTGAGTATATAAAAATAATCAATGGATTATTACTCTTATTTATTAATAAACAGATTATTTATCCATGAATAGAGAAGACCAGGCTATGGACACAGAAGGATTTAAAATAAGGTTAAGAAGTTAAGAAGTCAAGGTGAATAGAGGAAGGCATGTATTTCATTAGAACAAACTAAGGATAACAGACATTCCAAAAACTGCAATGATGTCTATGAAATTCTCTAAGACATAGAGGGAAGCCTTCAGTGTTCTTGTTTTAAGAAATTCCTCTGATACAATATGATATGGTGATCATTTACTAAGCCTCTATTATTTGTTAGGCACTGTGCTAAGTGATAGACATGTAAAAAAGCAAAAGAGAGTGGAGAAGACAATTCAAAATAAGAAGTTGAAAAAAGGGGAATGGGGGTGTCAACGAGTCCCTGCCACAGGGGCTTGGTGGTGATGATGATGATGATGATGATATAGTTGAAACTGAGCAGAATAGCTGGTGACAATTGAAGAGATGACCCTCTATAAAGAGGATATGATAGGAGCTAGAGTATTCCACCCTTTAGTATCCAGTCAGAGAGGCAGAAACAACAGAAAATACCTAATTATGAGTAGCAAACTGAAGTAGTATCCAAGATGATGTTTAGAATCCCAAGTAATGCTGATTTTCATTTTTTTAAATGTTTTTTCCCTTGGTCGGGGCACATGTAGAGTACTATATTCCTTTCTTGGTATAACATTTTAGGAAATCTATTTATATAAACTGGACTATGTTCAGAGGAGGGTAACCCAAATGGAGGAAGACAGGAAATCTGCTAGAGCCAGTTCAAATTCCCAAAAATTGATTGTTAAAATTTCAGTGAAAGTATTTACATCTTGGAATTTGGAAAATGGTACAATTCAAAGGGTAGCTTAGTGGTTCAGTGAATAGCATGCCAGACCTGGAGTAAGGAAGATTCATTTCCCTGAGTTCAATTCTGGGTTCAGACAATTACTAAGAGTGTGACCCTGGGTAAGTCATTTAACCCTATTTGCTTCTGTTTCCTTACCTGCATAATGAGTCAGAGAAAGAAATGATAAACTACTTGAGCAATTTTGCTAAGAAAACTTAAAATGGGATCATGAAGTATAGGACATGACTGAAATGACTGAATAAAGACAACAATTCAGAGCTTGATTTATTGTTTTATTGATGGATTAGAGTTTAAGAAAGTTATGGAGAAAACAATGCTTATTGAACTTAAAGTATGTCATGTGTACTTCCCCCCCCCCAAGATAATCAATTGCTAAACAGTGACCAGTGCATTCCTGACTAGAGATGTCATTAGTAAATTTGAGGAAGACTTCAATAGTGGCCCCATGAATTTAAAAGACTATCATACAATAATAATATTTATATAGTGCTTTAAGTTTAGGGAGTATTTTATCTTTTGATGTTCATAACAAAATTAGGAGGTAGGTTTTATTATTATCCTCATTTTTACAGAAGAGGAAACTGAGGATGATAGAGATTAAATGACTTGCCTAAGGTCATTTAGCTAGTAAGTATCTAAGGTAGAATTTGATGTCATATCTTTCCAGTTGCATATCTGGTACTCATGCAAACCAAATTAGAGGTGTAAAATATGCAAATGGATGACCTATTCCATTTATAACATTCCCTTGTGCATGCTGGAGTAGATTAAAATGTATGTAACTGGGAAATATTGAACAAAATGGATAAAAATATAATACAATAGATAATGTTAGTTTCTGGTTTTCTAAATTGATTTTTTTAGACAGTAGGTATAAATTTCTATTCGAATTGACCTCACTTCATAATAATATCAACTGCGTGCCTGTAGAAAATGTATTACATTTGTTCTGTTCAGCCCCATAAGATCTTGGGCTTCTCCCAATCTGACCTATCCAAAAGTGGAAGGAACTGCCCTACGAGATATAGAACTTTTTGACCAAAGATTACATGATCATTCGTAAGTGATATTGAAAAGAGAACTTTTATCACCTATAATTAGAACTAGTTGGCCTTGGAGATTCCACTGAATGAATCTATGATTCTACTGCTGTAGTTTAAGGAATTCAATAAGAAGAAATATAGAGTTCTATGTTTGGGTTAAAAATAGAAACAGCACAAGGTCAGGGTGGGGGAACTGTGTTACTAGTCAACATTTCATGTGAAAAGGACCATAAAAGTTTTTAATGGAATACAAGCTCAAAATGATTCAATAGTGTGAAACAGCAAGGAGGAAAAAAAAACCCAATGTAAATTCAGGCAAAATTAAGAGAAACACAGTTTCCACACTATTGGAGGTGATAGTCCTAAGTGCCTCACCCCGGTTAAAACATATTTGCATTTTTAGTCTTCAGTTCTGAGCACCACAGTTTAGGAAGGATAATGATAAGGTCTTTTCCTACCCAAAAATGGGTAAGGTGGATGGTGAAGGGCATGGAATTTCCTGATTCCATTCCTCACTTTGAACTTCTCCACTTTTGCAGCAACCACTTTATAACCATAGGAGATGCTTCCACCTGTGCATCTCTTAATTAGTACGTCACTTCACTATCAAAGTGACTAGGTTTAGATTTCTCTGTTTGCTAGAAGCCTTATTCCAATATAGGTTTTACCCTCTCTTTTCTTTCTAGATTTTTCTTATTTATTTTTTTCATCTCCTTGAGGGCAAGACTGTATTGTTGTAGTTGTTGTACACTGTATTTGTGACCCCAGTACTTGTCAGTGAGCCTTTTTCTTCCTTCCTTTCTTCCTTCTTTCCCCCTTCCTCCCTTCCCCCTTCCTCCCTTCCTTCTTTCCTTCCTTTCCCTGCTTCCTTCCTTTTTTCTTTTTTCTTTAACTATTTGTGTCAATATATCTTTCAGCTATGATGAAGCAAAGGATTTTGTAGAAAAAGTAGGAGAGTGATCACAGTTTTCAACTATTTGAAAGGCTATTTTGTAGTAGAAATTTGACTTGTTTTGGAACTAACCAATAATAAAAGAATAAGACCAATAGGAAGCAGATTTTGATTTAATATAAGGAAATTTAATATAAGGAACTTAACATAAGGAAATATAAGGAAATTTAGAGTTTTCTGAAAGTAGAATATATATATATATATATATATATATATATATATATATATATATATATCCTTCAGAATGGATAAATTCTCTGATGTTTGAAACTTTCAGGTAAAAAATGAATGATCAATTTTTAGGAATGCTGTAGATGAGATTCCTTTTCAGGTAAATATCATGCTGGGGGGTCAGGGGGAAGCTCTGTGTTTCTTTCCAGCTCTAAGATTCAATGAGCATATTGGTACAGGGTAATAATGGATTTGATGATTCATCGAATTCAATTAAGTTCAGCAAGAATTACAGGGGTGTCTATTATGTTAAAAGGTACTATGTTAGGTCCTGGGGAAACAAAAAACAAAATGAAATTGTTTCTGGCAACAAAGAGCTTATTATTCTAACAAGAAGAAACAATATATACAGAGAGAAGTAAGCACAATACACACAATACACGTATGTGTGTGTATGTGTGCTCTATAGATTTGGGGAGAGAGACAGAAATAGAGACAGAGACATACGCAGAAGAGACAGAGATGGAGACAGAAAACATACATGTATCTTTTTTTTTAATTTAGGTTTTTGCAAGGCAAATGGGGTTAAGTGGCTTGCCCAAGGCCACACAGCTAGGTAATTATTAAGTGTCTGAGACCGGATTTGAACCCAGGTACTCCTGATTCCAGGGCCGGTGCTTTATCTACTGCGCCACCTAGCCACCCTGCAACATACATGTATCTTTAGCTCATCTTGGGGATGTATGTTCTCAAACCTTCAGAAGTCATAAGATTTACAACTGAAAGGCATGATAGATATCATCTCATTCAACTCCTACTACAGATGGGAAAACAGAGGTTAACAGAGATGAAAAGACTTCTAAAAGGTCCCACAAGTACTAAGTGTCAAAGCTGGGATTCAAAGCCACATCCCTGACTCCAAATTTAGAATTCTTTTCTCTGTACCATGTGCATTATGTGCTCTCAATTTATGGCAGTATCAAGTACTCTGTGGATGCCCAATTAATTTCACTCAAATGAAAACATAAAGTCAAATTATATGACACTGTGTGGAAGGAATCTGTCAATTATTTAAGTCCTTTTTTACTTGCAGTCATTTACATCATTAGACACTGAATAAAAAAGGTCAATAATAAGCAGATGTAGAAAACAAAGAAGATCTCTGTAATATATGCTTGAGCTAAATGCAGATCCCTTCCTTCTCTGGAAGCCATATTAGAGATCTTTGGGGAGGTCAGAGTACTTGAGCATAATATATTTTTATGAGCAAAATATTATTCAAGTTGAATGTTATACTTTGTCTAAAACTATTATATCTTGAAAGAAAAATCCACAGTTGCCTTAGAAACTTGGTCATGGTTTTAAACAATTTGTCATAGAACAAGATCCAGGAAAATTCAAAATCAGACCAAAAGTCTTTCTAAATTAAATTATGTAAGGCATAAGCTTCATGTTTTGAGTCATAGAGGATGTCCTAATTATTTAGTGAAATATGGTTAGGAATAAAAAGGAAGCTTAGGAGTTAAGACTTCAGTGTACTACAGTAATTTAAAAAAAATCAATGACGAAAATTGTCTCTACCTCTGAAAATGTCTTTTCTAGTTTTATTACATGGGTGTATTCTGTATTTTTCTACTATAATCAGGAAAGTCAAGTAGTTAATGGGAAAGCTTGAGTGGGGTAGGAGTTGCAAAAAGGTAGCAACTGGGGTTTCCAATATATAAAGACAGGGAGAATAGGAACTATTTTGTTATGGGCCAGTTCATTATACTGTAGTTGTAGAACAGTTTGTCTGACAAGGGAAAGCTATTGAGACTCAGCTTGGCAAAACAGAAAAGAGCAGTAGATTTCAAATAAAAGGATCTGAGTTTGCATCCTATCTGTATTGATTATCTGTATAACCCTGGGTGAGTCTTTTATCCTCTGTGGGTCTTCATTTCTTTATCTGTACAATTAAAGGGTTGATGGACCTATAACAGAGAAATATAGTTCTAGACATATTGCTTCTGTGGTTTCCAGTCACTATGTCTCTTTTATTATATGTATCTCTAAAAAACACTGAAGACTTCGGGCAATGATGAGTGCATTTCACAAGGATAGCAAATAGCAACATCTGTAATGCCACATTTTGATTCTTTCTCTGTACTCTCAAGTGCACTTTTGTTTGAACTTGACCATTTTGATGATGTTTGTCCTTTGTTCTCAAAGAGGACCATGACATCAAGGAGGTGATGTCATGACAAGCACATGAATTGAATTTTAGTGAAGGGGATGCTATACTAAGTCACCAGTCTCACTTTCTCCTTTGAAGCCATCTGGATGAGTGACCAGATATGAATCAGGATAACTGGAAATGTCCCTAACTTAACCCTGAGACCATCAGGGTTAAGTGACCTATCCAAGGTCACAGTTAGTAAGTGTGGATTTGAATTCCCATCCTCCTGACTTCAAGGACAGTGTTCGTTCTCGTTCTCTCTCTCTCTCTCTCTCTCTCTCTCTCTCTCTCTCTCTCTCGTATTTAAAAAAATATTTATTTAAGGCAATGGGATTAAGTGATTTGCCCAAGGTCACACAGGCAATTATTAGTGTCTGAGGCTGGATTTGAACTCAGGTCCTCCTGACTCCAAGGCTGGTGCTCTAACCACTGCACCTCCTTACTGCTCCTGGACAGTGCTCTCTTAATGGGGAAAAGGGGGTGGTGAGATGGAGGGAAAGGAAATGGCACTTAAAAATTTCCTACTATGTGCCAGTCATTGTGCTAAGTATTTTAAAACAAATATTATCTTAGTTGATCATTACAACAGTCCCTCAAGATAGGTACTGTAAGGAAACAGAGACAGAGGTTTAATGACTTGTCCATGGCCACAGAGCTGGTGTGTGAGGCCCAATCTGAATTCAGTTCTTCCTGACTCCAGGACCAGTACTCAAGCCACTGTGCCACCTAGTTGTATCAACATTAATAAGAATCTGAGGCTGAATTTGAGCTTGAGTATTCTTGAGTACTTGAATACTCTTCCTGCCCCGACTCGCTATCCACTGTACCATCTACCTGCCTCAATCAGTAGGGAAAATTACCTTTTTGTTTCCACTGAATAGAATACCTATAAATGTTACATAGCTAGAAGAAACAAAACAAAATACTGAGTATTTATTGAATTTAGCATTTATGAAGGGGAAGTAACATTCTTGAGTTAGAATAGAGGGCCAGACTTGGTTAGGAAGATTTTCATTTCTGGTTATGGGACTGATGGGAAAGTCACTTAACCTTTCAGTTCCTTTAGGCAAGTCTTCAAAATGATAAGTTACAGAAAATTATTGATCCACATTGGTAGAGAGTTTCCACATGGGAAGTCCTCAACAAGAAAATCACATTTACAGACTTCACCTGCATCCAATCTCCAAAAATGTCACTTCACAAATGGTCCCCAAGTGATGACATAGAAAAGCAAATCTCTCACTAGTTGTTGAAGAGTTACAACGTATATATCCCAGCACAGAAGCTACACCAGTCCCCTTTCTTCTACAATAGTTGAAGTCACATTCCACTGTCTGAGCTTTAAATGATTTCTGTTCTCTAGTCTACTTTGAGACTCTACTATGAACTCAACACATCATCACTAATTATCACAAATATGTCAAATGTTATTAATATTAATTAATTATATTAGTAATTAAAATTAATATTAACACATTAAACTTCTTGGGAACAGTAGGAGATCCTCCTACTCAGGTAGATAGCATCAGTCTTCAAGGAAGTTGACTAAATGTCCCCATTGGATCTGTTGCTAGGGAAATTAAAACAAAACAAAACACATAAAGAAGGTAAAGACTGAAAATAAGAATGCACCTAAACTTTGAGTATTTCTTTAGGATTCTGCATAATGCACGACAAAAAGTTTTTTTCTGAATGAGAAATAAGTATAATTTTTTTACATTGTAAAACAGTGTGCTTGGAGAATCAATTTCTGTGGAAAGGGGGGCCAAATGCCAACCAATTTTCATTCACAGGGCAGGTCAACACCAAGGCCCCTCAAGTGAAAGACAGGAGGCAGCATGTGCCAGGAAATTTTTTAAAAGTATTGCCTTGACCACTATCTCTCTATATTACTGCCACCAAAGTCCTTGGCATTATCAAAGCGTTCAATCCCAGAAAATGATATGAATTTATCAGTAAAAAATAACAGTAAAGAACCATTACTATCTGCTTTGTCACTGCACCTTAAGGATAATGGACCCTTCCCATCATGACCTTCAGATAGAATATTCCTTGTTTTTTCTCTGCTATTGGAAGGTGAGCTCCTTTAGAGCAGGTTGCTTTATTTTTCTCTTAGTTTCCCCAAACATTTAATAGAATGCTTTGCACACAGTAAGTGCTTATTCATTTATTGGGATTTTGAAGGGTCTTGGGCAGTGATGACAAACTGAAACTAGAAATGAGGTTACCAAAGGGGATCTTTAAACTTTAAAGCTACCTGTGGCCATATGTTGACTTTGAAAAGTACATATTAAGATAATCTATGTTCTATATTTTTATCTGCTCCAGGGAACACTTAAACAATCTATAGCTTTGTTTGATATCACTGATTTAAGGATTTTGAATTTCCCATTCTCATATTACCATCCTAACAGCATTCTCAAGTAAGCTGACAGGGGTGTCAATATTAGGAGCCAAGTGTAGACTGGATAAAGATTCATGGCACCCCAAGGAACCTAGTACAGAAAGTATACCATGCCTGGGAGACCTTCTAATCCACTCCCCAAAATGATAATAATAGCTGTGAAGTACCCTTTTGCTAAATGTGCTGAAATAGAGCTCACTTCCCCCTAGTCTCTGTACATCAGACTTTTAGGGATATATTTTGTACCAACAGTTGTTACTCCTTAAAACCATCAGCAAGCATTATTTGTAATGGGGATAAACTAAAAACCTTCCCAGTAAGATCAGATGTGAATCAAGGATGTCTACTGTCACCAACATTATTCAATATAGTATTGGAAATCCTAGCAATAACAATAAAATATGATCAGAATGAGGTAATGAAACAATCTTTTTTTTTGAGACAACATGCATAGAAAACAAAACAATGCAAGAAGAAATAGTAAAAGACTAGAGAAAGTCTAAAATATCTGAGTCAATTATGACTAGATGACTAAAATTATTCTCAATTGGTAATACTGGAGAGAAGCATACTTATAGTGACGCCACATGATGGCATTGGAGAATTACCCTCTAACTATTCAGGGGAAAATTGCCCCCAACCTCTAGAACCCTGGGGAGGAGGAGCTTTCTTTTTCTGGGACCCAGGATTCATCAGAGATAGCATTATCAATGATTCTAAGATAATGATTCTAAGAAATTACTTGGGCTGCATAGAACACTCTACAAATATTATATAAAGGTTGCTGCTATTAAATCCAAAAATCTTGACTTACCCAGTTCAGTACTGAGTAAAATTTGCAATGGAATGTGATACTCAATTTCATCAGACACAGAGAGCTTACCCCAGTGCTTAGTGGAATGACTAATATTATCCTTAGAGACTCTTAAAAAAATAAATCAGTTGCTGTTTACCTGACTTGCTGCTATAGATAGGTATCTGACAAAGCAAAATTTGAAAGTAAGCTCACTGAATTTCCCCTGAAGGGTGAAAGTATAACTTTCAAATCAATTGTAATGGAGAACAAAGATGAATTTCTAAATATTCCCTTTAGATCATACTAAACAAATAATGAAGGAATTTCAGTCAGAAAAAAATTCTTATTACTTTAGGTAAGTTCATTTATGATTTTTTTGAAGAAACAAATTTATTCACAAATAGAATGTACTTTTAACCATGTCCTCATGGTTATTAAGCTACTTTCTGGATGAATATGGTCAGTTGGAAGGTGCATTTTTGTACTTCAGTGGTTGGAGAGAGTCAGCCTAAACTGTTTAATCTAATTATTCCCAAGAAATCAGTATTTAGTTCACCATTTTTTTTTTACCATTTAGGAGAAGGAAAATATTCTTTCTTAAACTCAGGCACTGGAATTAAACTACAGACATATAATAACTAATAGCTTGAATTTATATGGCAACTTAAGGTTTGCCACAATCTTTACATATATGACAGTATTAGTCAGTCAATCAATAAATATTTATTAAGGGATTACCATATGCTGGGCCTCTACTATATGAGGCAGCTACATGGATAGAGTACTGGGACTGGAGTCAGGAAGATCTGAGTTCAAATTATAGGCTGTGTGACCCTGGGCAAGTCACTTAACCTCTCTTGGCCTTAAATCCACTGGAGAAGGAAATGGCAAAGCTAATATCTTTGCCAAAAAATCCTCATGGACAATATTGGCATGCTATGGTTCTCAAGGTCATGAAGAATTAGATACAACTGAAATACAACAGTGAATATGGTGGACATGGTGCTAAGCATAAGGGCTGCAAAGAAAAGCAGAGGGATAGCTAATGTCCTCAATGTCTGCCCTAGTCTTGGCAGACTCAAGACGGCATAGGAAAGTCAGGAATACCCACAAGCTCCCCACCCAGGACCACTCCAAATACCTTTAAATAATGAGTCTAATAAAATTCTAGGCTAAGTGATAGAATTTTCCAGTCCAAGAGAACTTGGAAGATCCAAGGAAAAGGTCTATTAAACTAGAGTTAAAAGGGGAAGAGTGCAGCACCAGAGCAAACCAGCTCCAGTCATCCAGGAACAGACAACACAGGATGCCTGGGTCCCTGGAGGTGTCTGGGTTCATGGCAGCAATAGCAGTTTCCATACTTTTCAGCTCAAGGATTGCCAAGGACAATTGGGAAGAGCAGCAGGGAAACTCTGCCATTCCAGAGTGAGTGTGGAGCACAGTCCAGTACAGGCCTTGGCATAGCCCTGACCCCGAGAAACAGAAGTAGGCCTGGGGAATCACCTGGCAGGGAGTCTCCCAACAGCTGTTTCCAGAACACTCAACCAAAAGATGGTAAGGGAGCTCCGGGAGATTGCAGAGGTCTCTCTGCTATCCCTAAGGAAAGACTGTGTTTTTGCCCATACTCATATTCAGGTCACAGTATGGGCCCCAGTCTCAGGAAATGAATTTTACTGCTATAGCAGAACAGAGGGGAGTGCTGGTGGTCCTCCATAGACCAGAGTATGGGTTAGGAAAACAATCAGAATATCTCATAAGACCTTCGAGGAACTGAGGTCCCTGGGGAGTATCCCTGAAAATAGCTGCAAAATCTCTCAAAAGTTTGGGACAGTGCATCCTCCAACCTGGAAGCAGAGCCCCACCTTAACAAAAAGTTAAAGTCAAATTATAGACTGGGGAAATGAACAAACATCCTGTGGATGATGAAAATACACACTTAGAAGATGACAAAGTCAAAGCTTCTGTGTCCAAAGCCTGCAAAAAAAAAAAATATGATTACTCTCCGGCAATGGAAGAGCTCAAAAAAGATTTTGAAAATCAAGTAAGGGAGGTAGAAGAAAAATTGGGAAGAGAAATGAGAGCAATAAGGGGAAATCCTGAAAAAAATCAATTTGGGGCAAATGGGAAAAGCAGTCCAGAAGTTCAGTGAGGAGAAGATTGCTTAAAAAGCTGAACTGACCAGATAGAAAAGAAGATACAAAAGCTCTATTAAGAAAATAACTCCTGGGGTGGCTAGGTAGCACAGTGGATAAAGCACCAGCCCTGAAGTCAGGAGTACCTGGGTTCAAGTTCAGTCTCAGACACTTAATAATTACCTAGCCTTGTGGCCTTGCTAAAAACCTAAAAAAAAAATAACTCCTTCAATTGTAGAATGGAGCTAAGGAAAGTCAAAAATTTTGTGAGAAATCAAGAAACAATAAAACAAAGTCAAAAAAAATGAAAAACTAGAAGAAAATGTGAAATATTTCATTGGAAAAACAACTGACCTGGAAAACAGATCCAGGAGAGATAATTTGAAAATTATTGGACTAACCAAAAGTCATGACCATAAAGAGACCCTAGATATCATTTTCAAAGAAATTCTCCAAGAAAATTGACCTGATATCCTACAAGCTGAGGGTAAAATAGAAATGGAAAGAAGCCACTGATCACTTCCTCAAAGAGATATCAAAATGGAAAACTGCCAGGAATATTGTGGCCAAATTTCAGAACTCCTAAGTCAAGGAGAAAATATTACAAGCAATAAAAAAGGAACAATTCAAATATTGTGGAACTATAGTCAGGATAAAGCAAGATTTAGCAGCTTCTACATTAAGGGCTCATGGGGCTTGGAATTTGATATTCTGAAAGGCAAAAGAGCTTGGATTACAATAGAGAATCAGCTACCCAGAAAAACTGAATATACTCTTTCAGGGGGAAAAGATGGATTTCCGATGAAATTGGGGAAGTTCAAACTGGCCTGATGAAATGAACTGAGCTGAACAGAAACTTAAATCTTCAAGTACAGGATTCAGGTGAAGCATAGAGAAGATGGACAGGAAGAGCAAATTATAAGAGTCTTAATGATATTGAACTGCTTGTATTCCTGTATTGGAAGATGAAATTGATAACTCATATGAACCTTCTCATTTATTAGAGTAGTTAGAAGAAATATATATATATATATATATATATATATATATATATATATATATATATATAGACAAGGCACAGGAGGGGGTTAAATTTGAAGGTATAATATATTAAAAAGATGGAGTTAATGGGTGAGAAAGGAATGTACAGGGAGATAGGTAAAGGAGAGATGGAATATAAAAGAGGCAAGGAAAAACTTTTGTATGTAGTGGAAGAGAGAGAAGATGAGGGGGAGAGAGCAAGCCTTACTTTTACTGTAAGTAGCTCAGAGAGGAAATAATATACACACTCAATTGGAAATAGAAATCTATCTTAATCTAGAGGAAAAATAGGAGAGAAAAGGGATGGAAGAAAGGGGACGGGGGAGGGGAAGGGGGAGTAGGTGCTAGAAGAGAGGAAAGATTATAGGAGAGGGTATCAGATACAACACAACCTTTGAGGATGGGTAGGGTGAAAGTGAAGAGAGAATAGAATAAATGGGGGTGGAGGGATAGGATAGAGGGAAATACAGTTAGCAAAAGCAACTGAAAAAAGTTTTGAAACAATATCTCAGATGAACTTGATAAAGAATGCTATTCATCCCAAAGAAAGTTGATCGTATCTGAATACAGACTGAAGCACGATTTTTTTTATCACTTTATTTTTCTTGAGGTTTCTCTTTCTTTGTTTAGGGGTTATGTTTACTTTTATAATATGACTATTGTAGTAATGCATTTCATGGCTACACATTTTTAACATATACCAAGTAATTTCTTTTCTCAGTGGAGGGAGTGGGGTGGGAGGAAGGGAGAGAATTTGGAACTCAAGATTTTTAGGAGTAAACTTGCTTTTGCATGTAGTTGGGGTAAAAAAGTTTAAATAAAATAAAATATAGAAAAGCAAAAATAAAAACCTCCTAGTTTAATGGATGAGATTACACAAAAACAATTATGTATTAATAAGCCTTTCAAAGGATAAGTAAGAAATAATCAATAGATGGAAGGCCTTAGCATTAAGGGGGACTGAGAAAAGCTTCCTGTTGAAATGAACATTTTGTTTGTAATCTGAAAGAAGCTAGATGGTAGAGGTGAGGAGGGAGAATGTTCTAGGCATTCGAGACAACCAGGGAAAATGTCTGGAGTCAAGAAATAAAATGTTTTGTTCAAAGAACAGCAAGGAGGTCATTGTTAAATGTTTGCAGAATATATGGTTGGGGGGGCCTGGGAATGTAAAGTATATCGAAAAGGTTGGGAGTTGAAGTTGGGCATATAATGAAGGTCTTGGAAAACCAAACAGTAATAGGGATAGACTGGAGTTTATTTAGTAGAGAAGTGAAATGATCAGATGTCACCTTTAGGAAATTCACTTTGACAGATGAGTAGACCACATGGCAGAAGGGATAGAGGACTATTCTTAAAAATCAAAAAGATCTGGTTTTAACTTTGACATCTCATGCTTGCAGGCTATGTGACCTTAGAAAAGTAAACATGTAATAGTCCCACTGATTTGGGTGTTGTTTGCTGAGTTGATTTTCAGTTATGTCTAGCTCTTTGTGCCCCCATTTAAGCTTTTCTTGGCAAAGATACCATATTTGCCATTTCTTTCACTAACTTATTTTACAGATGAGGAAACTGAGGCAAAAAGGATTACATTACTATGTTCCCAGGGTCACAAAGCTAGTAAGTATCTGAAGTTGGATTTGAAGTCAGGTCTTCCTGACTGCAGGACTTGTGCTCAATCCACTGAGCTATGTAGCTACCCCAATTATCCTGTACCTCTCTCTAAAACTAGTTGGAGCAGGGCAATTAATTGGCACAGTGGACAGAGCACTGACCTTGGAATCAGGAGGATGGGAGTTCAAATCCAGTCTCTGATACTTACTAGCTGTATGACCTTGGATAAGTTACTTAACCCTGACTGCCTCACATCCAGGGCCATCTCCAGTAGTCCTTATCTATATCTGGCCACTGGATCCAGATGGCTCTGGAGGAGAAAATGGGGCTGGTGACTTAGCACAGCCCTCTCTTACTCAAATCTAATTCATGTATTTGTCATGGCATCACCTCCCTGATGTCAAGGGCTTCTTTGAGAATGAAGGACAAACAGGGCCGCTAGGTGGCGCAGTGGATAAAGCACCAGCCTTGGAGTCAGGAGTACCTGGGTTCAAATCCTGTCTCAGACACTTAATAATGACCTAGCTGTGTGGCCTTGGGCAAGCCACTTAACCTTATTTGCCTTGGGAAAAAACCTAAAAAAAATATAAAGTTGAGAATGAAGGACAAACATAGTTGGACAGCATTAGATCTGCAATGGAAGTATTTCCTTATTGAAAATTCAAGACATTCACCGTTTTGTTACAAAACTTAATACTAAAAATATTTAACAGATTCTTCTATTTTAGCTCCAGACCTTGAAGTGAATTACTGAAAACAACTGAGAGTTAGAACAATATGTGAACATATTCATATCTATATAAAGCAAGTTCTTCTGACTCTATCGTGATCTAGCTTAAGTTCAAATTGAAATATTTAGTCTCTCTTTCAAGTAGCACAAAGAGCACCTATCAAGAATCTTTCCTGTGATGATTCTATTCACCTACCGGGAATAACACTTTTTCAACTAGTCAGAGGCAGGAGAAACAAAACAAATTCTATTACAAAAGAGATTACTAGGTGAGTAGTAGGTTTTAGATACAATGATCTCATCATTTGCTTTTTAATCTAACTTTCAATATTAAAAGGTGGAAATTGGGTGTGAGGGAAAAATAATGAGACAGTTCATTATATTAATACCTCTTTAGAATTATTTTACATTATTACAAAGCTATCTGTTGCTTTTTCTTTTTCTATTTTTTTCTTTTTGGCAAGGCAATGGGATTAAGTGACTTGCCCAAGATCACAAAGGTAATTAAGTGTCTAAGTCAAATTTGAACTCAGGTCTTCCTGATTCCAGGGCCAGTGCTCTATCTACTAATGCCACCTAGCTGCCCCCAGCAAGTCAAATTTCTTAAAAAGTATATACATGTCTGCCTACAGATGTGGAATACTGCCTATGCTTTGGAATTTATCTGTCTGGTATGTTTAATAGTTTTACTGAGCTGCTTTCTCTACTCTCTTTCTTTTTTTCTTCAGGGGGCAGCTCTCTGGGGAGGAGAGGGAAGGAATACAAGTAAAAATTTAAGGTGATATAAAAACAAAAGTTTCAATAACAAATTTTAATCACAGAATATAGGATGATTCTAAATGATTCTCAAGACTGAATAGCCAACTTATTGCTGAGCTCATTGAATTCTTTAAAAATCTGTTTGAGGAATATTGACACTTCTTGCTTCAGAAAACTATCATTTGCATTTCACTCAACCAAGAAGGGATATCTATATCAATAGGGAGACTGTATTTTTCTTTCAACCTGAAATATCTCCACAGCATATTATAGGGGTAAAAACACTAGAAATGCAGCTTTCCAGTTTTGAAATAACTTAAATCTTCCCATAAAATGCTATAGTTCTTTGAACTGAAAGGTCTTTCCATGATTTTTTGGGTGATTTAGATTTGGAAAGAAGAAATATTTGATCTGAAAGTATTCTATATACTTTAAGTATGTATGCCACCCTTAAAAACTCTCCCTGGGGCAACTAGGTGGTGCAGTGGATAGAGCACTGGCCCTGGAGTCAGGAGGACCTGAGTTCAAATTCGGCATCAGACACTTAATAATTACCTGGCTGTGTGACCTTGGGCAAGTCCCTTAACCTCATTGCCTTAAAGTAAAAAAAAAAAATGCAATAAAAAAAGAACTTTCCTAAACCTCTATTCTATTTAGATTTTTATAGTCCTGCCTTCCTTTTTCCTTTCCTTTCCTTTCCTTTCCTTTCTCCATGCCTCTAAATATCTCTCTGTCTTCTTTTCTTTCTGCTTTCTTTCATTCTTTCATGATTGGGGTTTACCTATCTTGCTCAGACTGGAAGTACAGTAGCCACTTATGGGCCTGATCCAAACATTGATCAGTACATAGACTTTAACCCGCTCTGTTTTTCTGATCTGAGCTGGTTTGCTCTTCTGGCATTCTAGTGGCCCTCTCCTCCTGGAACTGCTTGCTGTATTGGTGCTCAGATTAATATGAATGGATATCTGATCAGCTTAGCCCACTGTAGCTCAGAACTCTTGAACTCACCAGCCTCAGCTTCCTAGTTAACAGGGATCACAGGAGTATGCTAGAATTCTAGGAATGTGAATTTAGGAAAGGAACTGGGAAAGGGTAGGGAAAAGGTGATGATTTCTAATACAAAATTCAGGATTAATATTTTATTTAATTAAAAACCACTTTTGATTATATATTTTAATTATATTTAATGACTAATTATTGATATTTAATATCTAAATTTAAGTATATATACTTAAATTTATACACACACACACACACACACACACACACACAGTTCATTGGATTTCAGAGAGGCCAGGGACCTTCAGATTCAACAAATAATTCACTTACATGTCTGCTTAAGTATAGGAGATTTTCTAGCCTGTCATAATGTAAATACAGACCTGACAAATATAATCATCAAAGAGTTTTCAATCACACAGGAGAGGAAACACTAAGAACCAAACAAATATAAGAGGAGAATTATAAAGGAAAATGCTAAGTGATGCTCTGTTTCTTGAAACATTTGAGGAGGTAGAGTTCACTTTCAGCTAGAGGTTATAGAAATCGAGGAAGTAGGGGAGGGAAGAATTCCCAGGGAAAACATCACCTGGATTGAGTCTCTGAAAAAAAAGATAGGAATTTCTACAGTTTAAGACTAGGACAGAAGGGAGTTCATTCCAGAGATAGTGGGAGGTGGCCAAGGGTGGAATGATGGGGGTGACTAAACCACTGAGCCCAAAGCTAAGGAAACCAAAAATTGTTGAAAAGGGAATGGAGAAAGTTGTCAATAACTCCAATGTATATATTACATTTATATATTACTTACAATGTACTGTCAGGCATTGTATTGTATTAACTTTACAATTATTACATCATTTGATCCTCACAACAACCCTGGGAAGTAGGTGCTATTGTTATCTCAAATTTATAGATAAGGAAACAGAGGCAAACAGAAATTAAATGACTTGCCCAGCTCTGTACAGCTAGTGAGGGTCCAAGGCCAGATTTGAACTCAGGTATTCCTGACTCCAGATCTGACAGTCTATCCACTGAGACACCTAGCTGCCCTAGATTAATGAAATATTAAGTAAAAATACTCTAGACCAGAGCTATGTAACTTTCAGGAATGATCACAGCATGTAATGTTAGCAAATTCAGCATATGCCATTGTAGCATCTCTTCATTTCAACTACATGGAACAGAAAGGGACAATCTGTGCCTTTTAAAATTTATGCTAAATTATGCCTTTTGAAAAATGTATTGAATTTGCTTCTCAAATACTAGTAGTACTCCAGCTCTTTTCTCCTTGTGTGTAGAGCTAATAAGATGAAGGAGTCAGACACTGATAAAGGTATTTGTTCCTCTGATCCAGCAGCTCAGGAGAAACCTAGAAGATTGGGAAGAAAAAACAGGCACCCAAAAGTTTGTTTGTCCTCTTTCCATGCTATAGTGCTCCAGCTTCTGCTTTCTTCCTAGGGCCCTAGAATCCTGATTGGTCTAATTCTCCATATCTAGTTCAAACCCAAACCCACCACATGGCTTTCCAGTCATCCTCCTGTCTCCCACACACCTCTATTGACCTTTAGCTCTGGGAACAGAAATCAAACATTACCATTCTTGAAAACAAGGATTCTTTCCATACCCTGTGGATTCCATTCACCAAGCTGGAAACTTCCCATAATAAAAGATCCTTCCCTCTTTATCACTCCCTATTGTTATTCAATTGTGTTTGATTCTGGGTGAATGTGGGATTTTCTTGGTAAAGATACTGGTGTGATTTTTCCATTTCCTTCTCCAGTTCCTCATTTTACAGATGGGGAAACCGAAACAGACAGAAGAAATGACTTACACAGGTTTACAGTTAATCTAAGTTTCTGAATGCGGGAAGATGAGTCTTCAGACTGCCTCCAGGCCCAGCTCTCTATGTACTGTGCTACCTACCTGCCCTAACACTCTTAAACTAAAATGTAAGCTTTTGAAGAGCAAGGATTATTTTGCTTGCTTTTTTTTTTCTGTCCCTAATATTTAACATTTTCTCTGACATATGGTAAGTGTTTAATAAATAGTATTTCATTCATTTAGAATATATTTCTCTGTTCTATGAAAAAAATTAAGAATTTTCCATTACAAAAGTTCGACTGATTTTCCCTTTATTCTCTCTACATTCTGAATTGAATGTTTTTCTAGTAACCAGCAATGCTAATGATTACAACAATAATAACAAATAGTATCTCATAGTTATAATATACACAAACCTTTTTCTGTTTACTGATTCTTAGTCTATTCTGTGCTCGTAACTATTCTGCGAAGTAAAGTAATTCATGAATTCTTATCCTTTTCTCTTCATTGGATTCCCCACTCTTCATCTGTAGTCTGTCTCCAACCCTGGAATTCACATACTGTAAGTGTCTTCTGCCCCAGCCATTTCCTTCTCAAGCTCATTTTACAGATAAGGAAACTGTGGCAAACTGGACTCTTCGACTTTCCCAGGGTTGCATAGCTAGTTAGTATTTGAGGCTGGATTTGAACTCAGGAAGGTGAGTCTTTCTGAGTCTGGTTCAACACTCTATTCACTGGATCTAACTTTAGAGGCTATCTGCCATAACTTCAGTCACTCCCAAATCTAAACACCTATATATTAATTAACCAAGTTTGTTATACTTTTAGATATTTCAATTTTGCACAAATTAAATCATCATAATAGCAAGACTTTTATTACTGATGGGTTTCATTAGGTCATTTAAAGTATAAACACAAAATTGTAAAGTGAATTAAAATATACTCTATTTTCTTAGGAGAAGATTAGGCAACTAATTCGGAGACCTACTATTTCTCCATATTGGAGAAAACACAACCAGAATATTAAGAAAACAATATATACTTTAAAAAAAAAAGTACTACATGAAGCACTTCCCTTTGAAGCAAGTAATCTGAATGGCAGTACAAACAAGAATGACGTTGGAGCGGATTACCCCAGTGCTCTGGGAACAAGGTTTTACTAAACAGGTCAATGCCATAATTAATTGCTTACATCTGCTGCTCATTGGTGTGTGGCTCCTCGATGCTAGCTAGCATCTTATATTCAGTCTAACTGTATTCCCGTCTTTTCTTTCAATTCTTTAACAACAAAAACAAAATGTGCTATGTCCAAGTGCCCTAGTATAAGAAGAAAAATGAATGAGATTGCAGTGAAAACCTTAGAGAAAACACTATTTAAATATTGCAAGTAGAATGCCGGCAAATCTAAATAAGTCTCAGAATGATATTCCTGAGAAATTGTCTCTGTGATCTGTGGAATATTTACAAAGATGAAAGAGAAGTAAAAATGACCCCCCCCCTTCCGGGACACTTTTTCAATGATAAGCATCTAAATCACATTATCAATTCATCTCCTCTTAGTTCTTTAAGGCGCACACTTCGTGGACTACAAAAACTCAGAATCTTTTTGCCCTCTCAAATTCAAAACCTAGCAGGATTTCTTGAATTGGGATACGAGGGGGACAGGGACAAGGAGGGAGGGGAGGGGTGGAAACGATGGGGACAGCGCATGGATACATTGTGCCTCTTTGGAGAAAGACTTTGGGTGAGATTCCTCCCTTCCAGTCCGCTTCTGGAGAAAGACCAGGTCAGAAGAATTCAACTTTAAGTCAGGCGCGATTAAACCTTACCTTAGTCTGCAGTTTCTTGCACCAACGTATTCCTAATGTTTCTTTTGGAGTATGGCATATGCTGGAACTAGTGCATTTGACCTTTCTCATTTCTAAAGAAGAAACTGCAAAGTAACCTTTAACTTCCATAAAAAGCTGTGTTCATTCTCCCAGTACTCTACACAGCAATCGAATACACCTCATCATGTGGTATGTTACCATGGTAGCAAGGCAGCCAGCTGCTAGAATACAAAAGACTTGACAGAAAGTTGCTTTTTACCCCTCTACTCACCCTGAAAAAGTGAGGTTTTTGGTTTTTGTCCCTTTGTGCTATAAGCTTAAATTGGATATTCTCCATTGCTTCCTGAGATTCAAATTTATAAGGAAAAAATTGAAAAAAAAAGCATAGTGTATAGAGAACAAAAAAAGGGAGGGAATGTCCTCCAAAGCTTTAAAATAAATGAGTTGATCATAAGAAATTTTTAAGTTGTCACTAATCTCTTAAATTGCTGGTAATTATCTACTCACATCATTTAGAAAATTTAACATTTTCATAACTGACTTTACAGGAAATGCAATCAGTTTCATGACTCCCTTTTTAAAAAATCATGTTGAAGTGGCTTAACAAATACAAGTATACAGGTGTTGAAAACACTACCAAACAATTTCATTGCGACTTAAATAAAATTGCTACATGATTTCTCACTGTGTTTTCCTAAAGCAGACATTGCAGAAAGCATAGTTCTGCTTTGCTATAAACTCCAGCACTAAATTATTATTAAAAACCAGTTAGAACTCTATTTGATTAAAATTGATCACAACCTACATAATTACACTTGGATGTCCTTTTCAATACCAATTCTAGGTTGATATATTATTTCAATATCATAAAAACTGAATCGAAGGGCTTCAGGTCAAAAATAGCTATAATATTCAATCATGACCTGTCCAAATATCTTCATATTTAGTGTGAAGGGAAGAAGTCCTTGTTTATTTTGCAATAATAAACATTTTTTTTGAAATATGAAACAGTACCATAGATTTTTTCCAAAATGAAATCACAAAAGAAAATTAGGTCAAACAAACACATCTTCCTTTACTTGAATCAATAATAGCTAGCATTTATATGATGCTTTAAGATTAGCAAAGTACTTTGCAAATACCATCTTATTTTATTTTTAAATTTTTTAAATTAAATACATATTTAGTTTTCCAATTATATACATTAGTAGTTTCTACCAATCATTTTCTGCAAGGTTTTTATTTTACAATTTCTCCCCCTTTCTCCCTTCCCTTCCCCCTACCCCAACAGAAGGTAATCTGATATAGTCTTAACATTTGTTTTCATGATATGATAGATCAAAATTGAATGTGTTGAGAGGAAAAAAAGATATCCATAAGGAAGAAAGAAAATATTAGAGAAAGCAAAGTTATGTAATACATAAGACAAGTTTTTAAAAATTGAATCTAACAATCTTTGGTCTTCATTAAAACTCCACAGTTTCTTCTCTGGATAAAGATGGTATTCTCTATCACAGATTTTCTAAAATTGTCCTTGATCGTTGCACTGATGATATGAACATGACCATCAAGGTATCACCCTATGTTGCTGTTAAGGTGTATAATGTTCTTCTGGTTCTGCTCAACTCACTTGGCATCAATTCATACAAGTCTTTCCAGGCTTTTTTGAACTCACATCCCTTCTGATTTCTTATAGAACAATAATGTTCCATCACATACATATATCACAATTTGTTAAGTCATTCCCCAATTGATGGACATTCCCTCAATTTCCAGTTCTTTGCCACTACAAATAGAATTGCTATGAATATATTTGTACATGTGGAGTTTTTACCCTTTTTCATGATCTCTTTGGGGTACAGACCCAGTAGCAGTATTGCTGGATAAGAGGGTTTCCACATTTTTATTGCCCTTTGGGCATAATTCCAAATTGCTCTCCAGAAATATTGGATCAATTCACAGCTCCATCAAAAAAGCCTTAGTATCCCAGACTTCCCACATCCTCTCCAACATTGATCATTATCCTTTCTGTTTATATTGGCCAATCTGAGAGGTGTGAGGTGGTACCTTAGAGATGCTTTAACTTGCACTTTTCTGATCAATATTGATTTTGAGCAATTTTTTATATGACTTCTTCATCTGCAAATTGTATATTCTTTAAACATTTGTCAATTGGGGAATGACTTGGGTTTGTTGCTGTTGTTTTATAATTTAGCTCAGTTCTCTATATATTTTAGAAATGATTCCTTTGTCAGAAACACTAGTTGTAAAAATTTGTTCCCAATTCATATTTCTTTTAATCTTGGTTACAGTGGTTTTGTTTGTGCAAAAGGTTTTAAATTTGATATAATCAAAATTATCTAGTTTGCTTTTTATAGTGTTCTCTACCTCTTCCTTTGTCATAAACTACTCCCTTCTCCAGAGATCTGACAGGTAAACTATTCCTTGTTCTCCTAATTTAAATATTATCTTGGTATAGTGTGACAGATGCTGGTCTAATCCTAGATTCTGCCATAATATCTTCCAGTTTTCCCAACTGTTTTTTTTTTTTTTATCAAAGAGTGAGTTCTTATCCCAGAAGCTAGACTCTTTGGGTTGATCAAACAGCAGATAAATCATTTCCAGATGATTCTTTTGCAGTTAATCTATTCCACCAATCCACTCTATTTTTTAGATAGTACTAGACAGTTTTGATGACTGATGCTTTATAATATAATTTTAGTGGTAAGGCTAAACCACCTTCTTTTGCACTTTTTTCCCATTAAATTCCTTGATATTCTTGACTTTTTGTTTCTCCATATGAATTTAGTCACAATTTTTTCTAGCTTATTAAAGTAATATTTTTGGAAGTTTGATTGGTATGGCCAAAAAAAAGTTTAATTTAGGTAGATGTGCCATTGTTATTATATTAACTCAGCCCATCCATGATATTTGCCCAGTTATTTAGATCTGATTTTATTTGTGTGAAAAATGTTTTATAGTTGTTTTCATAGAGTTTCTGAGTCTGCCTTGGCAAGTAAACTCCCATGTATTTTATATTGTCTGAAGTTATTTTAAATGGGCTTTCTCTTTCTAATTCTTGATGCTGTATCTTGTTAGTAATATATAGAAATGCCGAGAATTTATGTAGATTTATTTTTTATCCTGGAATTTTGCTAAAGTTGCTAATTGTTTCCAGTATCTTTTTAGATGATTTTTTTTAGGATTCTCTTGGTATATCATATCTGCAAAGAGTGAGAGTTTGGTTTCTAACATTTCTAACACAATATTGAATAGTAGTGGTGATAAATGGGCATCCTTGTTTCACCCCTAATCTTATTGGGAATGCCTCTAGCTTATCCCCATTGCATGTAATGCTTACTGATGATTTCAGATAGATACTGCTTATTATTTTCAGGAACAATCCATTTATTCCTATGCTCTCTAATGATTTAGTAGGAATGGGTGCTATTTTTGTCAGACTTTTTCGGCATCTATTGAGATAATCATATGATTTCTGTTAGGTTTGTTATGGATATAGTCAATTCTACTGACAGTTTACCTAATACTGAACCAACCCTGTATTCTTGGATTAAATTCTGCTTGGTTATAGTGTATTATCCTAGTGATAACTTGCTGTAATCACTTTGCTAATATTTTATTTAAGATTTTTGCATCATATTCATTAGGGAAATTGGTCTATAATTTTCTTCCTCTATTTTGACTCTTTCTGATTTAGGTATCAGCATCATATTAGTGTCATAGAAGGAATTAGGCAGAATTCTATTTTCATTTACTTTTTCCAAAGAGTTTATATAGAATTGGAACCAGTTGTTCCTTGAATGCTTAGTAGAATTCACTTGTGAATCTATCTGGCCCTGGAGATTTTTTCTTAAGCAGCTCATTGATGGCTTGTTGAATTTTTTTTTATGAGATAGGGTTATTTCCTTTTCATGTAACCTATATTTCAATAAATATTCATCCATTTCACTTAGGTTATAAAATTTATTAGCATATAGTTGATCAAAAGAACTCTGAATTATTATTTTAATTTCTTCCTCATTGATGGTAAATTTACCTTTTTCATTTTTTGATAATAGTAATTTGGTTTTCTTCTTTTTTTAATCAAAGTAACCAAATGTTTGTCGAATTTATTGGGTTTTTTTTGTAAAACCAACTCTTGGTTTTATTTATTAGTTCAATAGTTTTCTTGCTTTCAATTTTATTAATTTCTCCTTTAATTTTTAGAATTTCTAATTTGGTATTTAATTGGGAATTTTTATTTGTTCTTTCTCTAATTTTTTAGTTGCATGTTTAGTTCAGTTCCCTCTTTCTCCATTTTATTCACGTAAGCATTTAGAGACACAAATATCCCCAAATAACTGCCTTGGCTGTATCCCCTAAGTTTTGGCATGTTGTCTTGTTACTGTCATTACCTTGTTTGGAATCATTAATTCTTTTATTGTTTGATCCACTCATTCTTGAAAATTAAATTATTTAGTTTTCAATTAGTTTTAGGCCTATCTCTCTATAGCCCATTATTGCATGTAATTTTTATTGCATCATGGTCTGAAAAGAATGTATTCCAAATTTTGCCTTTCTGTATTTGATTATAAGGTTTTTATGCCGTAAATACACGGTTGATTTTTGTGTAGATGCCATGTACCACAGAAAAAAAGTTATAGTCCTTTCTATTCCCATTCAATTTTCTCCAAAGGTCTATCATGATGAAGTTTTCTAACATTCTATTTATCTCCTTAACTTCCTTCTTTTTTATTTCATGGTTAGATTTATCTAATTCTGTGAGTAGAAGGTTGAGGTATCACACCAGTAGAATTTTGCTATATCTCTTCCTGTAGCTCATTCAGCTTCTCCACTAAGAATTTGAATGCTATACTGTTTTGTGCATTCATATTTAGTATTGAAAATACTTCATTGTCTATGCTATCTTTTAGAACGATATGGTTTCCTTCCTTATCTCTTTTAATGAGATCTATTTTTAAAGCTGCTTTGTCTGGGATAAGGATTGCTACCCCTGTCTTTTTCACTTCAGCTGAAGCATAAAATATTTTGTTACAGTCTTTTATCTTTACTCTGCATGTATCTGTCTGCTTCAAATGCATTTTTTATAAGAAACATGTTGTAGGATTTTGGGTTTTTAATCCACTCTGCTGTCTCTGTTTCCATTTTATGAGAGAGTTCATCCAATTCACATTCAAAGTTATAATTATTAACTCTTTATTGCCCTCCATGCTATCTTCCCTCCATTTGTATTTTTCTCCTTTCCCTGCTTATCCCTATTCCCCAGTATTTTGCTTCTGAATACCATCTCCTTTAGTGTGTTTACTCCCTTCTATCTAACCCCTTTCCTGTTTATTTCCCCCTTCCCTTTCCCCTTCTTCCTTCCCTTTTGATAGTTCTTTCCTTCCCCTCCCCCTTTCCCCTCTTAATACTTGAAAGGAAATATAAGTTTCTAAACTCAACTGAGTGTGTGTGTTAATCCCTTTTTGAGACAAATATGATGACAGTAAGATTCAGACAGTTCTCACCTCCTCCCTTCTTTCCCTCTATTGCAATAGGTCTTTTGCACCTCTTCATTTGATATAATTTACCCCATTCAGTTTTTCCCCCTTCCTCCTGTCTCTTTACTGTCCCCCCTTTTTAAGGAGATATTATGTTTAAATCATTCCATCAAAGTCACAGAGAAATCATGAATATACATTACATTCAATACTAAATTTGTATGTAATAAAAGAGTTACAATTCTCAAGAGTTATGAGAATCTTCCTCCCAGGTAGGGGATAAAGCTAGTTTCATCTTATTGGATAACAGTTTTTTTTCTTTTCCCCTCTTTACCTTTTCATGTATCTCTTGAGTCTCTTGTCTGAAGACTAAATTTTCTGTTTAATATTAAGTCTTTTCATCAGGAAAAATTGAAAGTCTCCTATTTCATTAAATGTCCATTTATTCCCCTAGATGAAAAGGCTCAGTTTTTCTGGATAGGAGAGTCTTGTCTGTAGTCCAAGCTCCACCTTGCTCTCCAGAATATCATATTCCAGGCCCTTTGATCTCTTGATGTTCATGCAGCCAAGTCCTGTGTAATTCTAATTTTGGCACCATGGTAATGGAATTGTTTCTTTCTGGTGACTTGCCACATTTTTACTTGTTTTTTTTTTTTGATATCCCTTTTAGGAGGGGATCGATGTATTCTTTCAATGACTATTTTGCCCTTTGGTTCCAAGATATCCAGGCAGTTCTCCTTCTCTATATCCTGAAGTATGGAGTCCAGGCTTTTGCTTTTTCTTCAAGGTTTTCAGGAAGTTCTATGATTCTTAAATTGTCTCTCCTGGATCTATTTTCCAGATTAGTTGTTTTGTTGATGAAGTATTTTACATTTTTATTCTGTTTTTTTTTATTTTGCTTAACAGATTCTTTATATCTCATGAAGTCATTAGTTTCCACAGATTCCAATCTTTTTTTATAGAGAAGAGTTTTCTTCATTTACCTTTTGCATCCCCTTTTCCAATTGGTCAATTTTATTTTAGAAAGAGTTTTTAATCTCTTTCCATTTGCCTAATTGTATTTTCAAAGGATTTGTTTTCTTGTTATAAGATGTTAATTTTCTTTTGCATGGTGTACTTTTGCTCTTGGGTTTCTTTTCCTAATTTTTCCATTTTTAAACTCCTTTCTAATCTCTTCTAAGAAGTCTTTCTGGGTTGGATACCAATTCATATTCTTCTCTGAGCCAGTATCCTTATCTTCAAGGTAACATTCAATGAACCCCATTTTTCACTGGCCTTTCTTCATTTTGGGTCTTTTCCTAGGGTCTTGTGTTGGGGGAGGGGCTGGTTCTCAGATGTTTGGTGTTGAAATCCCTAGAGGCCTAGTTCACTGGGTTTAGGAACTCCTGGGAGTTACTCAGTGGGCCCACCAGAAAGTTTCTCTGGATTGTCTGTCTTGTTGGTTAGTGGCCTCGGGTGCAGGACCTGTGCTATCCTAGCAAAGTTTGGGCTGGGCCCTCAGGTTAAAAATTTAATCAGCTTAATCAACAATCACTCACACCTGGGTCCTGGGGCAAGTACTAACACCTGGTCTGTTTCTGTGCTTGTTCTCTAGAAAGTCACACCCTCCCTCAGGAAGTTGGGGGAAGGCCAGGTGTCTGGCCCCTGCCCTGGAGCTTTCTGGCACCAGGCACATAGCAAAGGTTTCAGCTGCTGTTCTCAGTCTCCTGGCCTCATCCCACCCCACCTGCACTAGGTCTATGCTCTCTGCCCACAGCATATCCTGTGACAGATCTTGTTAGTATATGTTCTCCTCAGTTCTTCTCTGGGTTCCATGGATCCAAAATCTGTTAAGAGGCTTAGTTCATATTGTTTCCAAGTGAAAGCCAGGAGAGCTTAAAACGGTGCCTGGCTTCTTTCTGCCATCTTGGCTGTAGGCTCTATTATCTTATTTTGATCCCCCCTCTAAGAACCATTAGAGGTAGTTGCAATCAAGAGTCAATCAACAGGCATCTATTAAGTGATTTTATACTCCTGGCACTCTGCTAATCTCTATATATAACCCCCCCCCCCATTCTCCTCTTGACTCCACAATTTAATCAAAAAGACAAATTTACAAATGAATTGTAAATGAAATAATTAGGAAATAATAAACAGAGAGATCAAACACTTGTTTTAAGAGAACTAGCAAAGGTTTCTTATAGAAGGTAGAATTTGGACTTGAAGAAAGTCAGGGAAGTCCTTTGCAAGCATTTTCATTATCAGAACTTTAGTATACAACTGGAAGAAGCCTGGAGTCTAGGATTAAGTCCTGTCCCAATTCATTCTTTAAACTCACTGTAGGAGATGGAAATAAGGAGTGAGAGGATTCCAGATATAGAGGAGAACCAGAAAAAAAAAATGACCAGAGCCTAGCATGCCTGGTTCTGGGAGTGGCAAGGAGGTCAATGCCACTGGTGCTATGAGGGTAAGAGGTTTAAATGACTTGCCCAGGTCAGCAAATCAATAAATATCTGAGGTTTTCCTGATTAGAAGTCTCACACTCCATCTATTATGCCGCCTACCTGTCTAGGTAGTTACACTATTTCTCTATTAATTTTTGCTTATGTGCTTATGAAGTTCTTGCCAAATCCAAACTCAATGGCTGGTTAATTATGGACTATCATGGCCTTTGGAAGCATTTTTATTGTTACCAGTACTTTAGTATGAAACTGGAAGAAGTCTGGGGTTTGGTATTAAGTCCTTCCCCAATTGATCCTTCAAGCTTACTATAATCCTCTTCCTCTTTCTTTTTGCCTTGCTACCCAGTTGTTTTCATAATCATTTCCTGCTTCCAAAGAATATGCATATACATATACATATATATATATATATTTGGTATATACACATGCACATACACATAATGTATGTATATCTATATTTATATATTATGTATATATAAACATGTGAATGAGTATATATATATTAGATATACATAGACACACATATGTCAAACTATAACTACTTGAGCATTGTTAAAATTTTCTTTACCTTAGTCCAAATGAACTATTCTATGAGTAGACAAAAATATAATTCCTCAGGATTATAAAACACTAATGTCAAGTCAAATGGGAACATTCATCATTCCATCCTTTTCCAACTACAACTCATCTATACTATATATAAATTGCTTTGATATTCCAAGTTTGAAGATATCTCTGCCTCCTTGAATATCTTGGATACATTCTTTGACTTGTGGACTAGACCCTACTTACCTTTGTTATACTCTGACACTTAACATAATGTTCTGCATATTGCAGGAGTCTAATTAATCTCATTGAACTGACTTGACCTCCGAAATTTTCACCTTTGTTTAGATTCTTGTCCTTGTTCAACTACTTTCTTATCAATGAACTTTGATAAATTTTTAAATAATTTGAAAATGTAAGTGACTTGTCCAGGATCATACATCTAGTAAGTATCTGATCCTGGATTTGAACCTTGAATCTTCCTGACTACAGGTTCAGTATTCTTTCCACAGAGTCAACCAGATAACTCAGTCCCTAAAGTACCATGCAATAATTCTCACATTTTCAACAAAGTAACTTATAAACCTGAAAACACTTTAAATACGAGGAGCTATCATTGTATTTATTTCAAACAAAGGTTTTTCACAGTCAATAAGGCAAAGACATAGATCTGTTGACAGCAACAATCTAAGAAGAATGGGTAACAAGTCATAATATTACACATGTTCATTATGCCAAAAAGCATTGGAATGAACGTTAAGCTTTATAATCAAATATATAGTCATATATATAAAGTTTATTAGTATTCCTGTGTTGAAAAGTTCTCAACCTAATACTTTGTTCTTTTGTTGTTTATTAGGGATTTTTATAAAAGAGAAATCATATTTACCATCACATTTGACTTGATAATAAAAAAGAAAAACATAAACACAGTTGATCACTTTTTTTAGGTTTAAACTCTCTCCCTTGAGCAAAAAAATAATATGCTAACAAAAATATAATAGACATCAGGAAATAAATAAGTAAATGAACAGGTTTGAGAACAGGTGCAAACACTGGCACATTTTAATAATTTGTTGACTGTAGTTGACCTTAAAATAAATGTTACCTTGACTTGCAACAGCTTGTACAAACTAAACTGTACTCTTCACTTCTGGCTCCTTATCCACACTAGGCTATGGCAAGGTCAGGAGCAGGGAAATTGTTATTCAATTCTCTTTCAAGCCTATCTTCAGTGTATGGTAAAAGAAAATAACCCTGGGGGAGAGGGAGAGTGAGGAGTCTGACATTTTAAATTTCAGCAAGTTTTCAGAAAGAAGAAAATAAATATTGTGTGCTGCAGTATTTTCTCTATCTTAAACAACTAACTCAAACATTTGGTTGAGATTATTAAAATAGTCTTGGCACAAGAACAGCACTGAAGGATTTCTAAGTCCTGTGAATCGTGATGACACTGCTCTATAAAGTGTCTGAGTGTATGAGTGAGACAAAATGCACAGAAAAGACAAGGAATAGCATCTACAGTGAAAGGGAATTTGGCACCTGCTAACTCTTTACAGACTGACTAATGAAGCAAAGATTGATCCAGCACATTCTGAATAATTCATTTCTGTTTTAGTTCAAGCAGCAACTAAAAACAGACTTCTGGACCACTTTTATTTACAAATTTGAGAATCTTTAGCTCCCTCTTCCTCCTTCAATGAACTGACTTCTCCACATAAAATCTACTGGATGGACAGTTTTCAGTCTCCAGGCACAAGACACATATAGTTGTGGAGAACTGAATATTTTTGATTAGGAAAGCAGGGAAGTCCTTAGTCAATAAATTGAATTAGAAAAATTGGTTGACATACATACATACATATACATATATATATATACATATATATATATTCTCAATTGCAGCATATGAGGATGCTTGGTTCTGTTATCTTTTTAAAAAATATTTACAAATATTTGTGCACATTTTGCTTATTGTTTTTCAGTTGTGTTCAACCCTTTGTGACCTCTTTAGGGGTTTTCTTGGCAAAGTTACTGGACTGGTTTGCCTTTTCCTTCTCCAACTCATTTTATAGATGAGGAGCTGAGGCAAACAGGTCTGAGTAACTTGACCAGGATCTTACAGCTAATAAATGTTCAAGTCAAATCTCTTGACTCCAAGCATTTTCTCTGGCTATCTCACATGTTTGGAATACTCTCTCTCCTCTATTCCACCTACTGACTTTCCTGGTTGCCTTTAAATCTCATCTAACACCTTATCTTTTACTGGAAGTCTTTTTTAAACCCTCTTAATTCTAGTGTCTTTCATCTGTTGGTTGTTTCCTATTTATCCTGAATATAGCTTGCTTTGTATATTAATATATATATATATCTATAGTGTAAATGTATAATGTGTATCTATCTATATGTATGTAGGCATGTTTTGGATTATAAGATCCTTGAGAACAAAGACTGTCTTTTGCTCTTTTTGTATCCCCAGTGCTTGGCACAATGTCTGGAACATGAAAGTCACCTAATAAATTAATAATTAATAAAATAAAAAATTTAATAAATACTTATTTACTTATAGTAGACATGGTAACATTAAGTAAGCAGTAGATTAAGAAAAGTTCAGAGGCAATAGAACCTTAATAAAATAATATAATCTACATCTTGAAAGCTGTTCTTTTTCAGACAACACCACATGCCATCTTGTAGTTTGCATATATCATAGAGAGCATGCTTGTGAAAACCTGTCAAGTACTAGTGACAAGTTTGGAAGACTGAAATTTTCTATAAGGCTAGATTAAGACACCTGAAATAGGTTAATATCCACTCAATTCTTGAAATTCCTACAAAAAATGTATTCAAACTATAAGCTGTCTCAATTTTGATGAGTATTTGTTATCAAACTATTTTATGATTGTATTTTATTTCATTTTTTCCAAATTGAGTCCATTCATTCTTGTTCTGTCTTCAGTGAAAAAAAAACATTGCAAAAAAATTCTTTAAAAATTAGAAAAGTTTGGGGTGGCTAGGTGGTGCAGTGGATAAAGCACCCACCTTGGAGTCAGGAGTACCTGGGTTCAAATACGGTCTCAGACATTAATAATTACCTAGCCATGTGGCCTTGGGCAAGCCACTTAACCCCATTTGCCTTGCAAAAAAAAAAAAATTAGAAAAGTTTTCAAAATACCCTTGAGCTCAATTAACTAAAAGCTTTTGTTAATTTTGCTTTTTCCCCCTTCTGCTTTCTATCCTAGTTATTTTTATTATATTGCCTCATATCCTTTTCAAATTGTACACTTCTAAAATGGAAATGCAAACCAGCTATAGGATCTGCTTTTCCAATTTTTCATGCTACCCTATTACATCAGAGTGAATTATATGCTCCTTGAGGTCAGAAATTATCTTTCCATGCTTCTTTGTGCTTAGCACAGCATATATTACATAGTAAGTGCATAATGAGTGCTTGCTGATTAACTTATTGATGAATTGCTAGTTGACTATGATGTTTAATGGCTATTTTTTCCTATATCTAGGCTATCATGAATCCTCACTCTTTTCTGATTTTAATTTCCTAGAAATTCACTTTACTTTTTGTAGTTTTTTTTTCTTTTTCATCCATATAATGTTCTCCAACTGCCTCTTTTGGACTATTAATTACTGGCTTAGAGTCCAATAGGACACATTTTTTTAGGGTTTTTTTTTTTTTTGCAAGGCAAATGGGGCTTCCCCAAGGCCATACAGCTAGGTAATTATTAAGTGTCTGAGGCCGTATTTGAACCCAGGTGCTTCTGACTCCAGGGCGGTGCTCTATCCACTGAGACACCTAGCAGTCCCTGACACATTGGTTTTTAAGACATGGGATATTAAGGTTGAAAGGGACGTTTAAATAATCTACTGCCTCATTTTATCCACAAGGGTCACAGAAGTTGTCTTGTTTAAAATCACCTCGTTAGTCGGTAGTTAAGTTACAAACTAAATCTGGTTTTCCTGACTCCCATTCCACAGATTGCTCCATTATACCAGGCAGTCTCTATAGATGTCAAGGTCATTTAAAATTCCAAATCTTTCCTCTATAATTTTTTTCTTCCAGGTTCTAGTTTGGCATCTTCTATGAAGCATGCCACATGCTCACAGTATTTCAACTTTCAAATAATAGATGGGTATCATTTGGAGAGGGGAGACATTGCCACTGTGGGAGAAAAGAACATTTGGTGTTGCCACTAGGGTGCACCTGTTACTGGTAGAGAAATAAATTAAGAATGACTAGAAAAAAAGGAACATTTTACCCATAACAAAACTAAAATATGCAGTTGCAATTAGGATGGGGAAAACTCAGACTTTTCCTCAGGGTACTTACTTAAAAGTGGTGTTTTCCCCCCCTGCAACAGTTGGGAAATCAAAAACTATACCCCTTAAAGTCCTGCATCAGGATACATTACATGGGGCCAATTAGATTCCCCCCCTCTTCCAAGGTCCCTAGTTCCAGGGTCTTATCAATATAACTTCCACTTATACTTCTAATACCTAATCTTTTCATTATAATCTTTTCCATTATAACTGGGTCTGACATAGGATTGCCCTCTGCTGCCTAGCTATTGAACTGTCTTTTGAATGGAAAATCCTTCCCTTACAACCCCAATACACACATATATCCTTATTTGTTTTTTCTCTCAAAGGATTCCTAGTTATATCAGAACAGATAAGTACCAATATGGAAAGAAACTAAAAAAAAAAGAAAAAGAAAACTGGGCTAGATGAAGGATCAGGCTATTCATAAGGTAAATGAGCTTGGTAAATGAGCCTAAAACCTATTTAAGGTTAGTGAGAGCTCATTTGAATTCAATTATTGTGTTAATATCGAATTGAGGGAGCAGAGGAAAGCCCCTGACTTGAGTTCAGTGGTACATTGTTTTGGCAAGTCGCCATGTTCTACACGAAACGTAACCTTTGCCTCACCTTCTGTGACAACCCTACATCCTGTAGACTCAGATAGATGGGCTTTCTGCCTTTATTGCCATGGTAATGTCTTTATTTAGATCAATGTATTCTTTCTCAGCCAAAGGTAGAAAAAGACATTTCTGGAAACCCAATCTTTTTTTTCAAGGCCAAGGGAACAAGCAAATTCCTAAGACCCTGTCATTAGAAGTGTTCACTTTCTCTGTCTCAGAACCTTCTGTACCAGATTTTCTCTGAATGGTTTTCTCTTAACTGCCTCTAAGTTTAGCTATCTGATCACAAGGTTCTACAGAATAATAACACAATTTGTATAACCATGGTATATTATTTAAAGGAACAAATGTAATAGAGTATTAAGAAAATTGATTCCCAACTATTCTTTCATCATAAAGCTCATTGGATAGAAAAACATTTTGCCTTGCTTAAGACTGTGATACTGTGATGAAGTCAACAACTCCGTGTCTGTGGTATGTGTGGGGGTGTGTGTGTGTGTGTGTGTGTGTACTTTTCTGCTTAGGATATTTAGTGCAAGATTAGTTAGGGAAGTATAGCTTTAAAGTAATCATTGTTTTTATTCAGTTGAGTCTAACTTTCATGATCCTATTTGGGGTTTTCTTTGCAAAAGATACCTTTTTCTTCCGATTTTCCTTCTCTAGCTCATTTTGCATATGAAGAAAGTAAGGCAAACAGGGATAAGTGATTTGCCTGGGGTCTATGTGTCTGAGGCTAGATATGAACTCATGAAGATGAGTCTTCCTGACTCCAAGTCCAATGTCCACTGAGCCACCTAGCTGCCCCAAAGTAACCATAGATCAGGCCATTATCTTTCTTGGTAGCTATTTTAGAACAAGGATCAGGGTTCTATACTCCTTTCTCTTCCTTGTTCCAATCTCCAATATAATATATTGGAGTTTACAATATGAGTAGGGGTAAAGTGAAGATGCTCTTTTGATACTTGCTGCCATAGATGGTCATAGGCACTAATAACAATGAGAAATGTATCACTCCTATCTATTTTCTGGATATGATGCCTCTGAGTTTGGAAGCCTCCTCTATAACATAGAATTTCAGAATTCAGCGGGATCCCATGAGCCATTGCATTCAATCTCTATTTATACATGAATTAATTATGGTAAAATGGAAAGTAGTGGTGCTGGGGTTCAGAACTGGGTTCAAATCCTGCCTCTAAAGCTTATTTCCTGGGTGACATTGGGCAAGTCACTCCTTGGACCTCAATTTCTTATTCGTAATATGAAAGGGTAGATTAGATGATTGTTAAAACCCTTTTCATCTTTAGATCTATAATCCTATGATCTCCTTTACAATATACTAGCTAGTCAATAACTCATAGTTTGATGAACTTATCATTTATTCTTTTAGTATCTGTGGGATACTGGGAAGTTAACTTAAACTTTTTGAGCTTCATTTTCCCTATCTGGAAAAGAAGAGGGCTAGATTACAAGACTTTAGAATCTTTTCTATTTTATCTAAATTTCTGATCTTAAGAGTTTACTTGTAATTCCAAAGGAAATGATAATAAGATGGTGAACTTGATTCCTTTTTATATGATCACTATTACCTGTCTCCCATATTGAATATTGTTTGGCATAATATTATGTTACTATCTGTTATATCACCATATCTCCTGGACTCGTGCTCTAGAGCAATAAGAAAAAGATATTTTCCTTATATGTTTTGTCAGTAGTTTACAGCATGAGTAAACTGAACTAGCTATGGCACAATCATCTTGGCTGATATAGTCCCTAGAGTCATACTAATGAATCTAACATATCAGGTTGAATGTCTGTCCAAATCACTTCAGTTTTGCTTATGAGAAAACAAACTTATATTCTATCACACTTGAATATCCAAGCCCAATCAGCCTTCTTGCAAAGGTGTGTGGGTAGTTATTTCTAAGAATCTGTCCTATTAGAGATAGCAGTTCACAAAGAACTATGTTTGACCAAGATGAGAAAAAGGGAAAATGATCAATGTTGGAGAGGTTATGGGAGGATTGGAACATTGATGCATTGCTGGTAGAATTGTGAATGGACCCAACCATTCTGTAGAACAATATGGAACTACACCCAAAGAGCAATAAGAATGTTCATTCCCTTTAACCTTACAATTCTAGGCCTATATGTAGAAGAAATCATAAAAAATGGGAAAAGTCCCACATATTCCAGAATATTCATATAGCACCTCTTTTTGTAATGGTAAAGAACTGGAAATTGAGAAGATGCCCATTAGTTGGGGAATGGCTAAACAATTTATAGTACATTAATATTATGAAATATTATTGTTCTATAAGAAACCATAAAGGGTTGGACTCCAAAGAAGCATGGAATGATTTACAAGATCTAATGCTGAGCAAAGGGAGTAGAACCAAGAGAACAATGTACACATTAACAATTATGAGATGAACAACCTTGATGGAAGCAGCTCCTGTCAGCGGTTCAGAGAGCTGAACAACTGTATTAGATAGGCTATGGACAATGTTGTCCCCATCCAGAGGAAGAAAAACAAAACAAAACAAACAAACAAAAACAACAAACCCTGCAGAATCTGGTGAACTCTTTATAAAATTATCTTTTTTTAATCTCTTTCCTTTAATCTTAATTCTTTATACCAAAAATGACTCATCTGTAAACATGTATATCAAAAAATATATATGTACAATGCTAACCTGACCGCCACTAAAGGGAGGGTGGAAAGAAGTTTTGTAATTTAAAAACATCCATGCGCATATGGATGAAAATAAATAAATTTTAAAAAAGAACCAATTGACAGAATGAAGAAGCAGAATTAGGGGAGGGAATCATGGAAATCATTGGGAGGAAGAAAGAGGAGGGAAAAGAGGTTAGGATAAAATTTCCTAAAATTACTAAGAAAGGCAGTAAAAAAGAATACTAATGATATAAATAAAAGAGCATAATTTTGAATATTGAGTAAAAAGAACAAGACATAGTCTGAAATTTCATTCATGTAATATAAAAATAGTTTAATGAATTTAAAGAGGTTAATTTCTGTATTTAAGTAACTGTTCTAAGGAGTGGTTTATCATTTGCACCAGTTAGACACACAGACAGAATGCTTCTGTGTGTTTGCATTGAACACCTGCTTTCAATAAGTGCCTTCAATTGGAGACAGCCCCTCCAGTCCTAGGAGAATTAATTGGCACTCTGGGAGTTAATTGGAGCCATTGTTGGCGGGCTCCAAAATGGGAGGTAATCCTTCCTTGATAATTAGCATTGGTCAGGCTTTTTATTAGAATACTTCATCCAATTTAGTGCCCCACAACTGAAATGTGCAATGGAAAACCTGGAGAAAGTCCAGAGGCAAGCACTGAAAACAATTGGAAAATCAGCCCCTCAGGAAAAAAAAAAATGGAAGAAAATGGGTTCATTCAGTATAGAGAAGAAAGTATTTTATATAAATGACAGTAAACATAGATTTTATATAAATGGCAGTAAGCAGCTTTCTACCTCTCTTTTATTACTAAGGATGTGTCAGAAGAACTGCACATTACTAGGTTCTGTCATGTGGAATCTGTGTGACCTTGCCTAAGCTTCAGATGCTCTATCTATTGTGGGGGAAGGGAGGGAAATAACACTTCATCCAATCATTCATTTGACATGCATTGATTAAGAACCAATTGATATTTATTTAGCATGCCCTCTGAGATTTCAACATCCTGAAAGATAGGCTCTGAAACTCAAATTTCCTCACTACTCTCTGTTCCTGATTCCCTTCCTTCTGATTAGAGATAATTGAGAGTAACAGTGAACAGCTCCTCCCAGATCCTCTACTAAAGGAGGATATCCAGGGTAAGCCAACTCATTGTTTTCCACCTATTGCATTAACTGTGCTTCTATGAACTTCATTGTGTCCCATTTCCAGGTTCTGTGTGTGTGTGTGTAACCACAATTTGAGGGAAGGGTATTAATAACTGGTGAGAATGAGTAAAAACCTCATTTCAGTGGTAGTATTTAGTTGAACATTTGATGACAGCTAGGTATTCTCAGAGGTGGAGATGGAAGGATTTATTCCAAACCTCTCAGTGGTTGCTCCTCATAGAGCATGTTGGGCAGACTTGAAAGAACCATTCAAAAAAAATGTTTTTCAGAGCTCCTCTGTCTATTTCCTAGTATTCCTGGGAAATGTGAGGATCAATTTGTTGGGTTCTTTGAGATGACAAACTCCTTTATTGACCTCTGATTAGGAAAATCTGCTGACTCAGTGGGTATTTTACAAAGTAATGAAATTGTTCTGGGTCTTTCTTCTCTTCCCATTTGTTGGAGAAGTCTGGAAGGTTTGGTTCCTTCCTCCTACTCTGCAGAAACAAAAAACTGAGAGAAAACATGACAGCTAAAATACATGGAAGTTAAACCACATGGTGGAGTTTAGAGGAATCTGAGTCTGGACTTGGTCTTTTGAAGACCTCTTGTGTGGTTTTGCATTTCTTTGCTAGATCATAGTGATCATGAAATGGATATTTCTAGTGTAGATGGGTTATCTTAGGACTTCAAGAAGCAGCCTTCTTTGTGACTACTACAGCATTTCTTGTAAAGGATGATCACTGACTAAAGAGTAAGCTTAATAAGCACACTATCTGGTACAGAGTTGTCACTTTTCTATTTATTGTCTTTTAATTGACTAATTTCTTGCCTGGCTTGCAAAGGACACGGACCTCAAGGCAATTGTTTGGATAGTTAATAGTGAGGTAAAATGTGAATGCCTATTCTGCTGTCTTGCAAACTGCTTAATGTTCAGATGTTCAAGTCTCAATCATTAGGTAGAATTTTGATAGTAGTATAAGTTATTCCTTCCTGTCTAAATTTTTCTGGTCAATCTGAGCTTATGAATCTTTTGTGCTTAACATTTTTGTGAAGAAAAATATTTGGCTGTCATGTTGAGCCACATTGTGTATTAAGTACATTTCAACTTTCCCCTTTAGAGAAGACTTAGATATGAACTAAACACAAATTTTAAGTCATTTTCCACAGGACTCTGGGGTAGTCGAGTAAAGAGCCAAAGAGCTAGAGGAAAGGGACTTGAATCTTTTCTGGGAGGAAATCTCTTTTTTTTTTTCCCTGTAAGAACCATTTGGATATTTATAACATAATTTGAGGGTCATATAAAATTATCAACTTAAAAATAGCCTGCTATATTTGGTCAAATGTTTAATTAATTCACCCCTACAGAGCTCCTAAATTTATTGAATTTTGTATTCCACCTGTGGTTGCCTTTGCAGGGCCAGACCAAATGATTTCACAGGCCTTATATTGTTCTCTGACTGGATGTTCCCAGATCTTGATTTAGATGATCAGCTTTTCCCAGGGTTGAACCTCTCTCCTGAGAGGAAAGTGAAAGGGTACTTGTCTCTAGCAAATCCCCTTTTTGTTGGATAAATGAGGGAACAGAAAAGCATTGAGGCAGGAGATTGTTATATATAAGGAAAATAGCAACCAGGCCAATTTGGCTAAAACATAGAGTGTGAGATGGGGCATAATGTGTGCCATCTTCCTCAGAATTATTGGGGGTAAAGGTTTTATAAATTTTACTGAAAAATTAAAATGTTATTTATTGTTTTTATGATTATAGCAGGGAAACTGGAGGTGAGATTTGGGAAGAATTTCCTAACATGACACCAAAATTGACCAGATGCAGTGAGAGGTCTGTGCTGCTGTGGAGGCTGAGGTGGTGGATCACATGAACTCAGAAGTACTGAGGTGCACTAGAGCCAAGTTGAAGTGTGGCACCAGTATGATGAACTCCCAAGAGCGAAAAGTCATCAGGCTGCCTAAGAAGGATGCAACTGGCCCAGATGTCCAGGGCCTTCCTGTCTTTCTTGGCTCCAAAGAGCCTTCCTCATAGAATCATACTTGGGCTTGCCTTCCTTTATCAGCAACCATTCTTCTAGACATCAAACCTCCACTTCATCTATTTCAAAATGAACTCACATGGCACTATCTGATAATGTGATAATGACTCACAATGATTTAATTTGTGAAACTTCCAAAATACCATGCTTGTGTTTTAGCAAAGGCCTCAGAAATAGTTCTTTGGACAAAACCTTTGTCTCTAATAATGATAAAGAAATTTAGGGCACCAAGCATAAACCCTGAAGGATGGGGGCCAAACTTTTTGGAAATCCTCAAATCATATAGACCTTGCTCTCCCTATATGCAATATAATTGAATTGTTTTAAAAGTATTATTATTCTGTGTAAAATAAAAACTTGTTTTAAAAAGTGCTATTGTTTTTATATTATATAGTATTTCACTGCTTTATAGATTTAATGCTTTCTCTTCTGAAAGTATATTTCTTATATTACTTATTAGTCATAGACCAATGTTTATTAGTCTTTCTTCCTTCATTATAGTATTTCAAAATGAGCTTTGAAAATAAACTTCAGGTTCTTTATATACTCAATTTGAGAAAGGCAGGATTGGAGTAAATACTGATTTTTTTTAGGTTTTTGCAAGGCAAATGGGGTGGCTTGTCCAAGGCCACACAGCTAGGTAATTATTAAGTGTCTCAGACTGGATTTGAACCCAGGTACTCCCTACTCCAGGGCTGGTGCTTTATCCACTGTGCAACCTAGCTGCCCCTGATTTTTTTTCACTAGAAAAACTGAACAATCAGATTTAAAAAGGACTATGGAAAGGAACTTTATGAATGTGTGGTTTGCTGAGCATTTGTCACCATATCTACTGTCTCCTTCCCTAGGACATTTATCCTTACTGGGGAAGGAGGGAGCCTCCCTTGGCTTTATGGGTTTGGTTTCTTCTGGCTCCCCTCTTTTGGTAGGCCACAAGGCCACACAGCTAGGTAATTATTAAGTGTCCGAGACCAGATTTGAACCCAGGTACTCCCTACTACAGGGCTGGTGCTTTATCCACTGTGCCACCTAGCTGCCCCCTATAGTGACCTTTTTAATGATTCTGCCCATGTGACCAAGTTTATCATTAAAGCAATGTCCAAAGTGGGGGAGAAAATTTTTCCTACAAATCAATGACCAATTCCCTTGAATTGTGTTTAGATTTTCTTTTTTCTTTTGGAGTCCTTCTCAAAGCCCAGGATGAGAGTATGTTAAATTTCTGTTCTTATTTTGATAGTTAAATGTGTATCTTCTGAGATGCACTGGTCTGAGTTCATTTAAAAAAAATACCTGGAATGTTTGATTCAGGGCTTCCTGATTATTATGTGGTCCACCTGAAACTGTCAAGGCCTTCTTCAGCTAAAAACTTCTCTTGCTTCTATATCCTGAAGAGATTATGAAAAAGGGTAAAAGCATCACCTGTACAAAAATATTCATAGTAGCTCTGTTTGTGGTGGCAAAGAAGTGGAAATTGAGTGAATGTCCATCAATTGGGGAAATGACTTAACAAACTGTGGTATATGTATGTGATAGAACACTATTGTTCAATTAGAAACCAGGAGGGATGGGAATTCAGGGAAGCCTGGAAGGATTTGCATGAACTGATCGAGTTGAGCAGAACCAGAAGAACATTGTACACCCTAACAGCAACATGGGAGTGGTGATCAACTTTAATGGACTTGCTCATACCAATAGTGCAACAATCAGGCACAAATTTGGGATATCTGCAATGGAAAATGTCATTTGTATCCTGAGAAAGAATTATGGAGTTTGAACAAATAACAAAGACTATTACCTTTAATTTTAAAAAAAATGTTATCTTATTATGTAATTCTGCTATATTTCATACTTTATGTTTCTTCCTTAAGGATATGATTCCTCTCTCATCACATTCAACTTAGATCAATGCATACCATAGAAACAATGTTAAAGACTAATAAACTGCCTTCTCTGGGGGGTGGGGGGAGGGTAGCAAGATTAGGGGAAAAATTGTAAAATTCAAAATAAATAAAATCTTAAAAAAAAACTTCTCTTGCTTTCTGACACCTCCCCTTAGTTATTAGGCAACCACAGCACTTTACAGCTAGGAGGCATGGAGCCTGGGTGGGGGGGGCAGGGGGTAGTAGGGGAAGAGGAGAGAGGGAGGGAGGGAGAGAGGGGAGAGAGAGAGAGAGAGAGAGAGAGAGAGAGAGAGAGAGAGAGAGAGAGAGAGAGAGAGAGAGAATCAGTGTTTTAATGAGGAGTCAGTCCTGACCTGATAGAATATTATCTTTGTCATTAAGTAAGAGATTATGAAGGCTGAACCTATTTATCAGGAAGTAGCTGACTAATTGTACTGAAAAAAAACAGCTATGCTTGGATGCTACAACTCATACATACCATTAGAGCATGGAAAACCTCCACAGAATTCCATTCATCTGAAGGAAGAGAGAAATTCATCTGAGAAAGATTTGAGTTTAAAATGGAGATGTACTTTAAGCTATCCTATTTTTTCTCACTAAGTAGTGAACCTCCTCCTCATTCCTAAATAATAAAAAGTAATGCCATTGGAGCATATGGAAAGTATTTGTGTATAGGCCTTATATTTTGTGTGCCACCATAGTCAGGAAGACATCTTTATGAGCTCAAATCTGGTTTTAGACACTTACTAGCTGTGAGATTCCAAATCTCTTAACCCTGTTTGCCTCAGTTCTTCAGCTGTAAAGTGAGCCAGAGAAAGAAATGGCAAATCCCATCAATATCTTTGCCAAGAACACCTCAAAGAGTCACAGAGTTAGATATTACTGAAAATGCCTGAACAACAACTCACATTTCATCTGTCCTATATACCTCTCTGATTAGAGGACTGAGTAATAAGAATCTCCCAAATCCTTCAATTAATGATCAATGATCTCTTCATTTTTCCATCCAAGTAGTATTCTTTTGTGCTTTCCCATTATTATCTTGTATAAGGTATCTTCTGCCCCTTCCCCCTTTTTAGCATCTTTTTGTGGGTTGTTTTCCCTTCATTAAATTTTAGGCTTCTTGAAGACGGGGACTGTCTTTTTCTATATGCCTTTTAGTTCAGGCATATAGCAATTATTCAGTAAATATTTATTGGCTGACTGACTTGATTATTGGCCATGGGACTGGAAAGGATGATAGATTCAAGTGCTATGGGTGAATCAACCAATCAAGCAGAATTACTAAATCTTTGATAAGGGACAAAGATAAGTTGTGAGATTGGGAGAATAATGATGCCATGAATAGAAATAGTGAAGTCAAAACAGGAAAAAGGCTTGGGGAAAGGGGAGTAAAAATTTACTACCTGTTTAATCTCTGGCCTTTTATTGCATTTCACTTCTGGACCTCAGTTTCCTTATCTGCTAGACTGACAGTCTCTAAAGTTCCTTCTAGCTTAAAATTCTATGATGTTCAATGAGTTTGATTTTGGACATGTTGTCTTTGAGGTACTTAGAAGTATATTCATGTATGGTTAATTTAGATATCATCTAGAATCTAAGAGGAGCTACATCAGTTTTTTTTTAAACACCACACAAAGATAGAAGAATTTAATCATACTCAATAAAATAGGATCATAATCTTGACTCATCTTTGACTTTTTTTCTGTCTCTCACCATTTTTGCTCCTTCATTCAATAAAATACCCGATTCCATGAATTACATAGTGCAATTCATGGAATCAGATAATTTACTGAATTTTTTACATGCTTCTTCTATCTGTGCTCCTATAGCTATGACTGTAGTTTAGATACTTAATATCTTCCTTGTAGACCACTCTACATTGCTAATATCTACAATTGGCTAGCTTGCTCCAAGTCCTTTTCCTTTCTAATCCATTTAGTCGCCAAAATAATCATTCTAACACAAATATAGCTATACTACTTGCCTGCTAAAAGCTTTCAGTGGCTCTTTTTTTAAATTAAGGTTCTTGCAAGGCAATGTGGTTTAGTGGCTTGCTCAAGGCCACACAGCTAGGTAATTATTAAGTATCTGAGGACAGATTTGAACTCAGGTCCTCCTGACTCCAGGGGCCAGTGCTCCATCAACTGAGCTACCTAGCCTCTACTCTATTGTTTTTAGGAAAAACTCCTTGGTTTGGCATCTATGATTTTCCAAGATATGACTCCAATCTACCTTTTTAGTCTTTTTTTTTTCATTCTACTCTAATTAATGCATTATCTGCTATAGTCAAATCAAACATTTAGCTATTTCTTAAACTCAAAATTCCAACTCCCTTGTTGGCATCCATATAAACCACCCTCCATGAATGAATTCCTTCCTCATCTAATAAGAACTGTATATTCAGAATCTTAATATGCCTTCAGTATTCAGCTCAAATAAGTCCAGGTGCTCCTTTCTCTAAGGAAGAGTTCCAAATCCATTCCCCTTTCTCCCTTCTCAAATTTTCCTACATCTCTTTATTTGGATCTCTCCTTTGCCCCTTTCATTTCCTATCTTATACTGTCTTCATTTATGGAATCTTCCTATTGCTCTACTAAAACACTAATTCTTTGAGATCAGGAAATATTTTCGTCTTTGTAACAAGGCACTTAACACATGCCTTTATACATAATCCCTTGCATAGAGGTTTCCTAATATTAGCTGAATAATTAAGCAGTCTTTAAGGATAGCAGAAGTACCCCTGTAGCAAAGAATAGATTTGTTATCCTAGGAAACTCCCATGTTCATAGATCTTGTCCAACCTGGATCAGTCTTACCTTGAAAATAACAGCCTCATTCTCTTTATATTTCTTACTTTCTTTAAGTTCAAAACATCACTGGAAATACCTTTCCCCATTCATGTTCATGCCATATATACTCTCCCTTAACCCAACAAATAATTATTTCCTTAAATTCCAATGAGCTTCACCATCAGAACTTTACATAGAATGGCCACAAAGCATTTTGAATTTCACTACAGCTTCTTTCTGATTATTTTCTTTATTCTGTCACCCACCTAAATACACCACTTGTTAACCTCTCTCAGTATCATCATGGAGCCTATTTCAATGCCTTCCTCTTCTACATCCCCCCTTTCTCTTTCTCTTGCTTCTATTTGTTGAAACACTGGATTTGTAATTATAAGACTTCTTACTACGTGTGTGTCCTGGGCAAATCACTTTACCCTCTAGGCTTCGGTTTCCCTCTCTACAAAGGGATAGCATCACACAAAGGTATAATTGACCATCTAGTTGGCTTCTTCTTCAACATATTTAGTTTATTTCAATGAAAGTCTATCTCTTAAATGCATTCTGCTCTCTTTTTCCCCACCATCATGCTGGTGCCACAAAGAATTTCATCAACACTGGCATATACTCTATGATGGTTTCATTCCTCTCCATATGCAATCTCATCCTGTATGGTTCTAGTCATTCTTTTACCATAAAGTTTTCATAAAGAAAAAGAGTTTTCTCCATGGGTTTTGTGAATTTTGGAACAGTTGGATCATTCCTTGCTCTTATTCTATGACCAGTTCACTTTGCACTATGTTGTCATACATATATGTGTCTCTTATAATCAAGTTTGGGGACCAGGTTTTCACCTTACTTTTGTATCCTCTTAGCTTATCAAAGAATGTGTCATATAGTAAGGATCTAATAAATACTTATTGACTGACAGGTTATATGTATGCTCTTCTGAGTTAATTTTTTTGTTTCATAATGTGCACCCACACAGCATCATTGAAAGATGTTTTTGTTTTTGTTCAGTGATGTGACTTTATCCATGTAGCAAATTCCTCACTTGTTCCACCAAGGCAGATCTTTCTGCATCCTAAGGAGGTCCTTGGAGCACCAAAAGAAACACAAAGTTTGGATGGGTCATCTCCACAAGAATACAGAATATCTAAGCCTTTTTGACTTGAAATCCTTCTATCTCTTAGGACTACACTATCTACAAATCAAGACTAGTAAAGCTTCTAAATGAATGAACTCTTGTCACAGAGTGGGCAAACTAAAGCAGTTGAATGATTTCTTACTGCTGGTAAAACTGTTTTATGATCCAGCTCATTCTTAGTCTATGGAAATAGGCTTAAAGAATTCAGGGTCAAAAGAGATCCCAGAGGTCATTTGTTCCAACCCTCTCCCTTTGTAGAGAGGAAAACCTAGAGGGTAAAGTGATTTGCCCAGGACACACACGTAGTAAGAAGTCTTATAATTACAAATCCAGTGTTTCAACTATTATCACAGGTCTAGACAAAAATCATTCTTCCTGCCACTCCCAAGCCAAAATATCACAGTTGGTTTGATACTTTCTGTTCATCCCTCTTACCTGTCAGAGTTCTTGGTAAATGTTAAGTGCTTGTTGATTCCTTGATTGTACAATCTTCCTATAGAATGTGGTTTCAGAAGAAACTTTCAAGTTTATCTTAGTCATTTATTTTCTCTTTCCGTGCTACATTTCTTTTCCCATGGATTCAGAAAAATTTGGGGTACTTTGTAGCAGTCTATATTTGCCTATCTTCCCCGTCTCATGATCTGAGTTCTCTATCTTTTTTTCCTTGTCAAAAATCTACTTGTCGAGACATATACCACCCTAGCCAGATATGTGTGTACAAATATAATACTTCCCAGGGTGTAACATATTTACTTTTCAACTGAGGATGCAATATCTATACCAATGTGAATTTTAAACACCTAAGAGAAAAAGTCTAAAAGGACATATGTTTAGGCAAATGAGAATCTTGGAAGTCCTTGGATCCACTCCAAGGTGGCAGCCTACTCCAGACTATGAGTGGTTCTGTGTTTCCTCACTATGGATGCTACAGTATTTAAACAGTCTTGTTAAAGGTTTCAGCATGTCTGATGACCAAGCCATTTATTTATTCTCGGAGAGCATTCCAAACTAGATGTCAAAGGTTCAGCACTCACTTTCTTCCCCAGTAATGTTCTGTTTCCAGTGGCAATGGGAACACCATGTCCTTTTGAAATGGAAATGCACTAAAATTGACAGTTGAGTAACCTACTGACCTCTGAGGAGGAGGGTAAAAAGAATAAACTCTACATACATTAGCGAAAAAGAAAGTAGCAGCCAGGCACTTACATTCACAAATAACCCAGTGAAGAGCAGAAATGCTTTGGTTAAAAGCTTTTTAATACTAAGGAACTCCTGCAGACTAGAAACACTAAAACAATGATGAAGTATTTACTGTCAAAGAGTACTGACACTTCTCTCATGACATACCAGGTATTCGTTAGAGGAAGTAGTACCTTGCTAAATAGTATGTCAGTTCATAAAGCATTTTTGGTAGCCAACAGCCATAAATAAAAGAAGGATGATGGATCATTCAATTGTGGAGAAATCATATTTAAATAGATTGATATAATGAGTGACACACTAAAGAGGAGTTCACTAAAGTGGGAGCTTTCATTTTAGATTGAGTTCTACCAAATGTCATCCTAAAAAGTTAGAAACAAAATAAGGTCATATCTGGGAATATTTTTGCAAATTCTAAAATGACAAGTTAATATTTATAACAATAACAAGTCAACAAGTCTATAACTCTACTAAGAGCAGCCAACAAGATTATTTTAAGAATACTAAGATATACAATGAAGACTTAAAAAAAGACAAGCTCTAATTTATTTCCTAGGTAACATTTATTTCCTTATGTACAAGCTCCAGATGCTCTCCTTTCTTTGCAAATAGAGACAGAGACCTAGAAAAAGAGAGAGAGAGAGAGAGAGAGAGACAGACAGACAGACAGACATAGACAGAGACACGAGACAGAGACACACAGAGAGACAGAGAGAGAGAGACAAAGACAGAGATAGACACATACACATACATATGCAGAATAAGTCTATTTGAAATGATAGAACTACTAAAAATATGTGCTTTTCATTAGAACCTTAAGAGGTGATTTTAACAGTAGTTAATTTGATTTTCTCATATATTTAAAAGGCGCTTAAGTTGAGCTCTGAGGAAGTTCATCAGACAAAGTTCTTGTAGATATATGCAAATTACCATTATGTTATGGTTTATAACATCTTTGCTCCACACAGTTATAATAAATTAAACACCCTTCAATTTATGAGAATTAATCAATCATTCTGAAATTACTCAAAAGTGTAACTGAAACCATCACTAACCCAATCTAGAAATATTCATCAAGTGACCATAATTACCACAAATATTTTACCCCTTATTTACAATTGGATGTGAATATGACTGACTTTGGAAATTTACAACAGTCTACATGAAACAAAGAAATCCTCATTTAGAAGACTTGACTGAGAGAGAGCTAGAATGTTGTCCAACTTTCCAGTTCTAACCCTCTATTAGCACCTCCATTTTTGGCAATTAACATAAAAGACCTCTTATTTCATTGATGTTAGAATTCCCTCATCTCTACAAATCTCTTGTCCATAGTCAAACAAGTAGACAGTATTAGGGCTGGGATTTCTTCTTGATCCCAAATCCAATATTCTAGTCACTATATAAAACTACCTCTCAATTCTGTGATTAACTTCATGACATTATAAAATGTTAGCTGTAAAAGTACTTAGAGATTATACAACTCTACCATGGATAGCAAAATTAAGGACCAGTAAATTGTGTGGTTTGGCAATAATTACATGTGGTACAAATCTAGGTATTTCTTCTGAAAAAATGATCAATTTGAATGGAAAGGATAGTATAAAAGTCTAGAATAAGAAAAATTTACTGATTATAAACCATATGAGTTTTATACAAGCCAGATATGAAGAAAAAATAGAATTAACATAGAAATTAATGATAGAATAACTTTTATTTTTAGAACTTCTACTAATACCTGTCAGATGAATGCAAGGTAGCAGTCTAAGGAAATATTTGTATCTATAATTTGCTTGTTCAGATCTTGACTATCATAGGAAAGTAATTAAGGATTTTTGTTTAAAGCTTTTTTTTTTAATGTTAAGACCCTTAGAACAAAGAATTAAAGTCTTTTCCATAAAAAAACACAGCATAAGCTAAATCTCAAAAAATGACAATGTTAACTCAAAACGTATATCCTTAAATTTTATTTTTATTATAAATAAAATACTAGATCTTCAAAATGGTATCCTGCTTGATATACATTTGACAATACATTGTTCCTAAAAGAGTATTTATTGCTTAGATGAATGATATTCAAATGAAATCATGATTCAGTTTCAAGTCAGCCTCAAATCTCACTCATAAATTTTGTGACCTTGGACTTGTTTCATCTTTAGGACTCAATTTCCTCATTTGCATAAGGATTTGGGCTAGATAATCTCTGGTTTGAAAATCTATGAGTCCATAAAATTGTCAGTGAGACAAATACTGCTGTGATCTAGAACAATGTTTTCATCTTGGTTTTATTCTTTTTTTCCCCTCCTTTTAAGATTTTTTTTATTTTGAATTTACAATTCCCCCCCCCCCCAATCTCCCTTCCCCCTCCCACAACAGAAGGCAGTCTGTTAGTCTTCACAATGTTTTCCATGGTATACATTGATCTAAGTTGAATGTGATGAGAGAAATCATATCCTTAAGGAAGAAAAATAAAGTATAAGAGATAGTAGAATTTCATTCCTCCCCCTAAATTAAAGGTAATAGTCTTTGGTCTCTGTTCAAATTCCATGATTCTTTTCTTAGATACAGATAGTATTTTCCATCACAGATACCCCAGCATTGTCCTTGATTGTTGCACTGATGGGATGATCGAGTCCATCAATGTGCGAGTCCATCAATGTTGGTCATCACCCCTATGTTGCTCTTTGGGTGTACAATGTTTTTCCAGTTCTGTTTATCTCATTCAGCATCAGTTCATGCAAATCCTTCCAGGCTTCTCTGAATTTCCATCCCTCCTGGTTTCTAATAGAGCAATAGTGTTCCATCACATACATATACCACAGTTTGTTAAGCCATTCCCCAATTGAAGGACATTTACTTAACATCTAATTCTTTGCTACCATAAACAGGGCCGCTATGAATATTTTTGTATAAGTGATGGTTTTTACCTTTTTTCATAATCTCTTTAGGGTAAAGACCCAGTAGTGGTATTGTTGGATCAAAGGATATGCACATTTTTGTTGCCCTTTGGGCATAATTCCAAATTTCTATCCAGAAAGGTTGGATGAGTTCACAGCTCTACCAACAATGTATTAGTGTCCCAGATTTCCCACATCCCTTCCAACATTGATCAATTGATCATTGTCCTTTCTGTTCATATTGGCCAGCCTGAGAGGTGTGAGGTGGTACCTCAGAGATGCTTTAATTTTCATTTCTCTCATAAGTAACGATTTAGAGCAATTTTTCATATGACTATGGATCGCTTAGATTTCCTCATCCATTTTGGTTTTATTCTACTAAAAATTACCTTGTCTCATTCATCTTCAATATATTTAACCATAATTCCCCCCAGACCTGTGATTTAATCAGTATAGGGAATTTTCTGTGAGGAAATTCCTTCTGTTAATTTAGATCAGCAACTCTTCTGAAAATAAAAACAAGACAAAGCAAAAGCTTAGGAAAATTGCCTGGGGCAATGAGATGTTAAATGATTTGCTCAGTATTAAATAACCAGTATGTGAATCAGGATCTGAATTCAGTTTGCACTGACTTTACACTAGCTCTCTTTATGGCACTCTTAATTATAATTATGCTTGTATGTATTTGTGTATATATATATATATATATATATATATATCCATATGATGGTTAGTAGGTTAGTCCAACATATTATGATATTATGAAATTTGTCTAATAGTAAATGGAAAACCTAAATTTGTCTAAAAGTAATTAGAAAGAGAAGAAAGTACATTTTGTCACAGGCATTACAACCAGTGGTATCTTGGTAAATACTTAATAGGCAGCTCTCTAAGTAGTACAATTCACTTTTTTTTTTTTTAGGTTTTTGCAAGGCAAATGGAGTTAAGTTGCTTGCCTAAGGCCACACAGCTAGGTAGTTATCATTAAGTATCTGAGGCAGAATTTGAACTGGGGTACTCATGACTCCAGGGCAGGTGCTCTATCCATGGCTCCACCTAGCTGACCCTACAATTCACTTTTAATGTTAATCTGCACCATTAACATTTTTTCAATTACCTTTGTAAATCTATATGGAATCAAGAAAATAATAAAGAAAGTAAGTATAAGCCTTCACCCTAAAAATTTAACAGTTTTTTCCAGTCAGTATAAATTCTCTAGCATGCTCTAGGTTGCAACATGGATTCAGATGAATTCTAACCAGGCAACAGTACCTTTCAGAAATTCAGGGATCCAGGACAATCCTAACAGACCTGTTATAGAAAATACTATCCACATCCAGAGGAAAACAAACAAACAAACAAAAAACTATGGAATCTGAATTCAGAGAAAAGTTTCCACTGTTCACTTTTTGAAACTTCTTTTATATTGTTTCTTTCTCTCTCATGTTTTCCCCTCTTAGTTTTACTTCTTCTTTTACAACATTGTTGAAGGAGAAGTATTAGAGAAAGTTTGTCTAGCCTTTCCTGTAAAATTAAGGAATTATTATCTGTGTTTGGCATTTTCTGTAGGCCTCAGACTCCCTCCCCATTGTTCAGTTTTAATTCTCTTCTTAAAAGTAAATTCACAAGATTAAGAAGTAACCTCAGGCTCTTCTTCCTACCCCTCCTCCACCTGACTCCTAGTCTTTCCAGGTATATGTCTGAGTTCCTTCCCAAGACGCCTCCTTGCACAGGAGATGGGCTAGGCTCCCTATAAAGGATTGGCCAATCCACTTCTCCATTCTAGTTCTAGGATGATCTAAGCCCAGTCACCATTTTAAGGCTGTTTCCCTTTTTTCCTCCTTTCTTAACTGTCTTTGCTGTTCTCCTCAGCTCAGCTTGTAGTTATCTCTTCTTTGCTTAAACTTACTACCTTGTTAAAGAACCTAACCTGTGAGCTTTTTGTACTAACCTGTGAATTAATATTTAAGCCTTTTCTTACCTTTCTGAATTAGAAAGCCTGGCGATTTCATTACCTGAAAAAATGCACATTAATCCTTAAGCCCCCCAGCTCTAATTTCCCAGCTTCAATATGACTAATAAGGAAATATGTTAAGCATATGGTACATATCTCATTGTTCACTGCCATAGGGAGGGGAAAGGGAAGGAAGGGTGGCAGAAAAATGTGAAATTCAAAAACTTGCAAAAGGATGAAAATTGAAAACTATCTTTGCATATAATTTGAAAAAAAATAAAAACTTTGTTTAAAAAAAGAGATGAATTCCAGAAACAACAGCAATAAAGAGAATTAGGACAAAAATTGATTAAACACCTAATATTTCTATGGCAGTTTACAAATTTCAAAATGTTTTTATAAACATGATCTCCTTTGATTATCAGGAAAATCCTGTGAAATAGCCAAGGTATATACGGTTATTTCCATTTTTTGCAAATGAAAAAAAATGAGATTTAGAAAAGTTAAGTGACTTGTCCACAACTGCATTTCTAATAAGTAGCAAATTCACCAAAATCCACAGTCTATCACCTTGCTTTTTTTAAAAAAAATGAAAAGGAAGTACTAGAAAGCACTAGTCTTAAACCTTGAGCCTTTTCACAAGATTGAGAATATTAAGTAGATGAAATCTAGTGCCCAGCTTAAATTCTCTCACACAAGCACTCACCTAAAACTCTATGAAGGCACAGCAGGAACTTTCCAAAACCATATATTTTCTGTTCTCTGCAAAGGCAGCTGACTATGGAACTTAAAGGTTTCCAAGCACTTGATCCAGGGACTGGTAAATCCTAATTATCTGCAATGGAGAAAAATACACTTCTAATTAGCTAGCCAACCCCACACTGCCTTGTTTACTTAAAGAAATAAAAGTAAAATTCAGCAGATCTAGATCACATGAAACTTATAGTTCTGCACATTTGTACAGTATGTACAATGCAAAAATTACTTATCCCTACTGGGACATGTATTACTATGCCTCAAAAAACACAATGGCTTGCATTTACACAGTACTTTTTTGATTTACAAAGTGCTTTCCTCAGATGCTATGAGCTAAGTAGTGAAAGTACAGTTTTCTTCACTATACAGTGATGAAGGAACTGAGGCACAATGGAATGAATTTACTTTCCCAAAGTCTCAAGATTAGTAAATGTCAGATGGAAGAATCAAACTAAATATCTTCATATAGAGCAGTGCTTTCCCTACTCCATCATTTTGCCTCTCTACTTTGCTGTTTTGGTTGTTATTGTTGAGTTCTTTTAGTCATGTTGATTCTTTATGACTCAATTTGGGGTTTTCTTGGCAAAGATACTGGAGTGGTTTGCCATTTCCTTCTCCAGATCCTTTTACAGATGAGGAAACTGAGGCTAACAAAATTAAGTGACTTACCCAGGGTCATACAACTAGAAAGTATCTAAGGTCTTCCTGACTCACTGTGCACTATGTATAGAATCTAACAATGCTAGAGTTGAAATGTGTCTTTGCAACTATCTAGCTCAAGAAATAGTTTATAAAGAAGTAAGGGAACAAAGATTGAAAGAGATGAAGTGAATTGCTGAAGATCAAGAAATGATGGACTCACTATTTCAAAGTCAACTATTATGACTCAGTTTGGTATTCTTAGCATTTAAAAACAAGTAAAATGTAGAAATATTTCATTATTCTTCTAATTTCCTATAATAGATTAATTATAAAGCATGTTTAAGTTTCATGCATGCTAAATATGCAGAAAAAACTAGAATCTAAGCAGAAATTGATGGTAGATAAAATTCTATTTTAATTTTAGAACTTCTATTGATATATTTCAGGTCAAAACAAATTACCAGCCTAAGCCAGTGCTGATATGTATTTATCGTTTATTAGAAAATATCTTGACTACCACGGGAAGGCAATTAAATATTTTGGTTTAAAGTTTTTTTTTTTTCCTTTAAGGCTTTTAGGATATAGAATAAATAACTGCTGATTTTCTTTCCTTACTACAAGATAAATGAGATTATGATTGAAGGCCATCACAAAGAATTTTAAATTGTGAGTAGATCACCAGTCAAGATAAATAATAGAGTACAACAAATAATATCAATGCTGGCATTAGAGGGAATCAATATGAAAGATGTCTTCAAATAGTTTTAAAGATAACTTAAGTTTTAGAGGTAGTCATCCTTTTGAGATTGAGACTATACCTCCTGGGGAGAAAGCAGAGTCAAAACAGGATTGAATATTTTAAACAATTATTCTTGATAACATGGTACTAAATTTATTTTTTTGTTTGCTAGCTGAGAGAATACACAAACTATCTGCGAACTCTAAATCTGGGCATTAGGGGAGAAAACTGCAGTTGTCTCACTGGATGAGGTCTCTCTGAGAGAAGTCAAAATATGCAATGCAGGCAATCATCAATAGCTTTGATCATTCTAATCCATGGAATTTATAAGTTTATGTAAACTGGAAGTTTACACATACACTCATTCTGCTACATGGTAATTAGATATAAATGACAAAATATTTCATGAATTATGGGAGTTAATATTACTTTCACATAGCAAAATGATTCACAAAAAATTTATCTCATTGTAATTTCATAGTATGTCAGAATTTGTAAATGTTTTAATGGCAATAGTTTTCCAAGTGCTAAGCAGTCTGATTAGGTGAAAAAGGGATCTGAAGTTTAAAATTGAAAACATTAGTTGGAATCCTAACACTGTTAATTAATACTTCTATGCCCTTGGGCAAGATACTTTAGTTTTCTAGCTTCTATAAAATAATGGAATTGGTCTAGATGGCCTTTAAGGTCTCATCCATCTCTAAGTGATGATTATAACACTCTAATTATCATCAACATCACACTAATAATTATCGACATTAAAAGACAAAGGTCTGGGAAGCTTAATTCTAGGAGCTTTAGACACCTTGTGCTTGATCTCTCTAGGGACTGATGTTCTCATTACTATATCCATAAGAGTCCATCATAAAGTCAGTCCTATTCTTGGTCCCCCTTCATACCTCTCCCTATCCCCATTGACCTTACATAAGGGCTTAGTGTTTTAAGGACTAGCAAATTGGAGGGAGTAAAGTTTCTGAGTCATCCTAGGAATGGATTGGGGGAGGGGGCAAAAGGAGACCTAAGGAGGATTGGGGAAGAGGAGAGAAATGAGGAAGAGAAAAGAAGGAAATGATTCTGGCACTCAACTCTCCCTTTTGACATAGCCAATAAATCACCATAAAACATCTGAGACAAGTTCACCTTCAAAATCAGTTTTATGTTTTGAAGGATTACCCCTCACTCCTAAAATATAGTGCTGACTCTTAAAATATAGTGTCTCCCCCATTTGCTCCCAGTTTCTTGATGATCCTTTAAGTAGAGATAGTTCAACATTCCAAAATTCAGGATAAAGAGCAAAACTTGGGGGGGGGGGGATTATCATGTTGGTATAAAAAATTATTTTTAGTAAATTAAATAAAAGTTTTAAAAGGCCATTCTTGTTTTGATCAGGGGATTTAAAGGTCATGGTAACATAGAGTGTCTGAATAGGTGATGGAAAAGGGACACTAAAAGGGAGAAATGATTAGAAACAGTGATATCAGAGGTTTCATAATATTACCCATGCCTCAGTTTACTTGCATCTAAGCTGAGATAGGGAAAAAACAATTATATCATTTATAATGGAATTATACATAATATATTATAAGAATATATTATTAATATATTATAGATTAATACATGATTTATATTAATTATAATATATTATCATTAATGATATAATATATATAACATATATTATAATTATATTATCTATATATAATATAATAATATACGTTATTTATAATGCTACTCCTTGACCTGGTCTTTCCCTGTGGCATTCATTCAACCATGCATTCAACCAAGATTGTATTAGGACTAAGATTGATGTGTGTGTGTGTGTGTGTGTGTGTGTGTGTGTGTGTGTGTAACATTGCTTACACAGTTCCTTCTCTACAACTCCCCACCCTGCCTTAATTCTAATGAGGTTGCATTGGTTTCCATCTATCTCATATGACTGAATTGAAATGAAATCTAATTTGGTAGTAATGTCACCCTAACCTCTATCTTCTACAATAGATAGTGATAGTATTAGTAGTAGTAATAATAACAATAATCATAATAAAAATAAAATAATACTGATGATGATGGTGATGATGATGATGTTGATACTTCATTCTCAAAGAAGACTATGACATCAGTGTGGTGATATCATGACAAGCATATGAATTGAATTTGAGTGAGAGGGTGCAAAGTCACCAGCCTCATTTTCTCTTCTGGAGTCATCTGGGTCTGGCTATGAATCAGAACAACTGGAGATGGCCCTGGGTGTGAGGCCATTAGGGTTAAGCGACTTTTCCAAGTAGCTTTTTGAGCTACTAGGTGTCAAGTGTCTGTGGTCGCACTTGAACTCAGGTCGTCCTGATTCCAGCTGCCATAGATAGATAGATACATACATATATCCATACAAACATAGATAAATATACACAAATTCATAGAAATGAATGTTCTTTGTTCTTAATTCTCCAAAAACTGAGGATGGCAGCTTCCCAAACTGACCATGAATTTCCTCTGATAGCCTTTCTCTACCCACTCTCAAACAATCTGACTTTTGACACTTGAAAGGAAAAATTTTCCATGTGCAATTGAGGAATAATAAAAGAAGGAAATATTCCTTTACTTTTCTTAAAGGAAAATGGTTTCAGTTTTATGACCCAACGAATAAGAAATTAGATAACACATAATAAAATAAATATACTACTTTATTCAACTGAATTCTCCTCAATTCAACAAGAATTTCTTTTCTACCTAAAATGCACCAAACACTGTTTCTACATGCCAGGGATCCAATTTTCTAAAGTCTTTGCTCCTAAGGATCTAATTAGTAATTCGAATAAGTAAATAAATAACTTGAGGAGCTGATACAGATAATAAATAACCTGATTAGAGAAAAAGCAGCAGCACCACCAATTATGCTCTTTTCCTCTACTCATAAGCTGCTGGTTGCTGCAGCGGAAGAAAGTCACCAACTATGCTGAGTGGATTTGTTGAAAATTCATGCTATTTGACTACAGCTAGAGTCTATTCTTGTTATTGTCACAGGTCAGATTTGAACTCAGAAAGATGAGTATTCCTGACTTCAGATCAGGAACTTCAACATTTACCTGAATTGACAATCTTGCTGTTCATTCTAATTGACTCCCTATCATAACCCTTAGGAACTATTCCAAGCCTTCTCATCTATCTTGAAGCCCTCATTTATACTCTTCCCTTCTCTCTCAGATTATCTTTTTTTTTAATGAAATAAAATTCAGCCTAACTTCTGGTCCTTATTGGTGTTATATCCTCTGCATTTTAAAATCTCCCTGTCTTCACTTACCATCTCCTTATTTGTTCTAGGTCTCAGAGTATTAGGTGCCTTCTTCTCTGCCAAGAGCAACCCTTCTATTTGAAACGCTGATAGCATATCTCTCTCTGTCTTCAATAGGAGCTTGTCCCATTGATCATATTTGAACTCTCCTTATCTGCTGGTTCATTCTCTACAGTCAAGCCCAGGTCTCCTTTTCCTCAATCTAAAAAAATAAAAATGAAGAACAAAAAGGCAAACTCCTTGCTGGTGCTGTCTTCTTGAGCTATCATACTATTTCTCTCCTCTTCCCTTTTCAAATATTACAGAGAATAATTTATACAGGCTGCCTCCACTTCCTTCCAATAATTCATTTAGTTTCTAATCTGACACCACTTATTCTATTGGCCTTTTCTCATTCCTTGCCCTTGAAGGTATAATTCCATTTTCCTAGTCCCTTAGGCTGGTATTCTAGATTCCTCAGTCACTCACCCAATCATTTCCAATCTGTTGCCAAGGCTTGCCACTTTCACCTTTGTAAGATCTCTCCACTATTCCCCTTAACTGCTCTAATTCTTTCCCACCTTAGGGCAGGCTTTCCTCTACATGCCTGGACTATTGCAATAGGTTGATGATGGGTCTCCCTGCCAAAAGTCTCTCCTCATTCCAGACAATCCTACATTTAGGAGCAAAAATAATTTTCCCACGTGCAAGTCAATCATGTCCTCTCTGCCCCCCAGATAAACTCCAGTGGCTCCCTATCACCTCCAAGATCAAATATAAAATCTTCTGATATTCAAAGCCCTCCATAGTCTAGACAGCCCTTTCCCCAGCCTACTTTGATCTAGTGACAATGACCTTATTGTTCCCAGAATAAGACACTTCATCTCTTTCCTCTGGGAATTTTCATTGGCTGGGCCACAATCCTGGACTATCTCCTTCCTTATATCTCTCTTGTGATTTACCTGGCTTCACATTCAGTTCAAATCCTGTCTTTTACAAGAAACATCTTCCAGTCTCTGTTAATTTTGGTACCTTCCTTTGTTGATTATTTCCTATTTATCCTCTTTTTACTTGTTTGTACATATCTGTTTGCTTTTTGCCTCTCTTATTAGACTGTGAAATCACAGAGGACAGGGACTTTTATTTTTGCCTCTTTTTATATCCTCAGAGCACAGTGTAACACACAGTAGGTTTGTTGACTTAATAGATGCTTGTTGACTGACCATTATCCACCTTTTCTTTTGGGATTCTATCTTCTCCCTTGGATAAGGCTTTCCCCCCCTGATTTTCTTCCATTTGTTCCTTCTTATGTTTAACCTTCTCATAGTTCTCAAACTATAGCCTGTAATTACGGTCCCTGTCAAGGCTAGTTCTTGTTCTTTTTATCCTTAGTCTTATCTGTCAGTTAGAGTCCTCCCCATCTCAGCATTACTTAGTATTTATTTGACATTTCCTATTTATTTATCTGTGAATGTGTCCCTCTTCACCCTCATCCCCAATATAAGGAAAAGTTCTTGGGGTGAGGTACTATTTCATTTTTGTCTTCATATCTTAGCTGCTAGCACGGAGTCCAGCACCTAATCAACTAACATTTATTAACCAGTTAGTATTTCTCAGGGACTGAGGTAGGGACTGGCTATTGAAAAAAACAAAACAAAACAAAAGTGAAGCAGTCCTTTCCCTCACATTCTATGTGAACATGTAGAAATAAAACAGGAGTTGATCCTTGAAAGTCCAGGAGCTAAACATAGAAAAAGAGCCCCTTAAGAGGTGTTAAAATGACTGTAAAAATGGGGCCATACCATCTGATTCCTTTATGAGACACAAAGGGGTGTGAGTGAATTAGAAGGGGAAAAGTGTTTCAGGATGATCAGTGATTGACTCTGTCCCTGGCTGAACTTTAAAAGTCACTTCAGTCAATCTAGAAGGAACTTAAACTTGAAGAGTAGACCAACTCCTAGATCCATAGAAAAATGCACAGAATTTAAGAAGAGGCAGAAAGGGAATCCACATGCATATGTAAAACTGAGAAAGAATCTTTAGGGCATAGCAGTTGTTAGAGAAGTTGAGGGAAGGATATGGAGGTACACTATATTGATAGAGATTGACTCAGTTCTGTTTTGCCCAGAAACCCTGAGGATCTTCCCTTCCCAGGTTTATGCACACATATAAACATATACACAATATATGCATATATAAAATACATATACAAATACACAAGCAAGAATACACACACATATAAATATAGATAGATATACATATATTTCTTGACTAGGTAAAAGAGGCCATTCTTTATCTCATTTCTTATTCAGCCTTTATCACTGAATGGATCCTGCCTCAGTCAAATGTTAAAAGATCTGTTAAAGATCTTAGCTTATCAAGGCCAAGCTCTCCTTCTACATCAGTGTCACCTCAAGTCCTCCAGATCCATAACTGGCCAAGGAACCCAACTAGCTCTACAGGAGAAAGTGAGGCTGATGATTTTGCACAGCCCTGCTTCATCTAAATCCAATTCACTTTAATGTCATGGCATCACCTCCCTGATATCATGATCTTTTTTAAAAACAAAGGACAAACAGCAAGAGACAAATGAATGCTTGTTATTTGGCTATAAAGTAGCGTTTGTCAACATACCTAGGCTCTGGCAGCTATTAAGGAGGTTTGGCTAATCAAAGGATACTGAAGTCTGCAGAATCTTGAACACTGATCATGTTAAAACTGATGAGTTCCCATCCAAAATATTTTTTGGAGAACAATTTAACAGACCAAGATATTTCATTGGGTTTTACAAAATCAATGAGTCAACCAACAAGCATTTATTAAATATTTACATAGTGTCCTCTAAGGGCTTATATTTGAATGGGGGGAGACATCATATAGAAATCAAAATACATGGATAAATGCAGAATAGATGGAAGTAATCTTTGAGGGAGTCTTGGGCCTCCTGAAAGAGGTAGCAGTTGAAAAGAGTCTAAATAGAAGATAGGGAGTCAGAGCTCAAAAGAAAGAGGACCCCAGCTATAGAGAAGGCAGGGAGATGGGCGATGGAGTATAGAAAAGAGATCAGCATGGATGGACTGTGACATATGCAGATGTGAGTAAAATATAAGAAAACTGGGAAAAAGCAGACAGAGGCCAGTTCTGAAAAATTTTAAATGTCAGATAAAGGATTTTATATTTGATCATGGAGGTAATAGGGAACTACTGGAATATATTAGATAGAGGAGATGGCATATCAGAATTACACTTTCAGAAAATCACAGTTGAATGGAAGATGAATTGGAACGAGGAGAGACTTGAGGTAGGGAGGTAGGGAGATCAATTAGGAGGCCAATGGATTAGTACAGATAAGAGGTGATGATGGACTGAATTAGTTTAGGGGCAATTTGTGTGTAGAGAAGTGAAAGTAAAGAGAGATGTAAAGGTAAAAAATGAAATGATTTGATAATGGCCTGGTTGCAAGTCTGAGAGACTGGGAGAATGGCAGTACCCTCTACAGTAATAGGAAGTCATACTTAAGAAACTCATGATGTGATTTATGGCCATTCCTAAAGCTGTGTTCAATCCAAGTTGTATTTGCTAAACCTTCTAATTTCCCATGCTACACTCTCATGAGGTTCCAGAAAATGATTGACCCTAATCTGTGCCTACAACACCATCCCATGAAATTTTAGCCCCAGATAACCCAGAAAACATATACTATACTTTCCAATTCTATAAGAAGTATGTTTCCATCCTGGCATAGATTAATGCCATCCCTTACTCTATTTAAAGTCCTAGGTAGTTTAAAATGTGTTTCCTCTAAACTTTAAATATCGTGAGGACACAATATGTGATTATTAATCAACAGAAAAAGGATATTTATGCACAAATACTTAAGTGCATAAATGTGTGTCTATATATGTGTATCTCTGTGTGCCTATGAGTATATATGTCTGTATATGTATGTGAACCTGCATCCCTCTGTATCTATCTCAGAAAGTATGCAATCTAGCTGTCTGATAACTAAACCATCAAGTTTTAAAAGTAAAATTTTCTGGAATATCTAAAAGAGAATTTTATCAACTAGGAAGAAGGGTTTGAGAAAGCTTCTTGTAGAGGATGGATGATTTATTCCACAGACAAAGAGCTGGAAAATGATACTTTACTTATTGCCAATACTGTTCTCTAGGCCTAATGAGAAGAGAAAATTCATTTCATTTCAACTGAATACAAGTCTTTGGGAGAGATACTAAAGTTCAGGGAGTAAAAGGTAGACAAGTTTGCTTGCCATGTAACATGGTATATAAAATTACTGTACTAAACTGTGGTACATGGATTCCAGGTTAAAAAAAATCTGATATTTACTGGAAAGGGAAAATAGATCTTCCCCCCCCCCCACAGACTTTTGAGCAAAGTATACCATAATCATATTTATGCCTGAAAATATTACTTTAGAAACTATATGAAGGTTGAGTTGCTGGAAGAAAGGAATAGAAATGAGAAGACATATTAGCAGGAATATCAAACTCAAAATATTCAAAACAGAACCAGTTCTCTAACTTTATCCCCAATCCATTTCTCTTCCAAACTACTCTGAAAGAAAACTTTGGAGTCATCTTAAATTCCCCACTTATACTTATTCTACATATGTGATGAGAAACCACATTTTGTTACTTTAAAAAAAATCACTGAAGAGAAACCAATAAGGAAGGGTAGAAGGAAACACAGATAAGCAGGGTACCTTTGAAAGTTACATCTTGAATTTATTAAATGTTTAAGTATAAGAATGTACTTAAAAGCAAATGCAAGCTGTAAATAATATAGATTTGTATCACTGTATCCTTTTATTCTTCTCCTTTGTTTTATTTGGTATTTGTAAAATTTTTAATAAAATATTTTAAAAAAATTAAAGAGAGTTTTAGTATGGATTGGATAAAATGACTTTGGAACTCAATTTCAATTCTCCATGAAAACATGATTCTTTGGTTTCATATCATTTATTCCAGCTTATAGGCAGAGAGAGAATCCAACCTACTAAATAAGTCCCTGTCATCCAGTCACCTCCCAAAACAAGGAATTTATTATTTCAAAAATAGCCCATTCCATTTTCATACAACAATAATTTTTTCTAAAATTCTTACTCAGACTGATAACAATCTGCCTCCCTCTAATTTCCACTTATTAGCCTTAGTTTTTCCCCTCAGAGAGCTGCAGTTAAAAAAAAATACAAAGCAACCTTGCAGATATTTGAAGAAAACTCTCTAAAGTTTTTCCTCTAAAGTTTTTTCTCTAAAGTTTCATTTTTTCAGGCTCAACATGTCAACTACTTTCAACAAATCTTTTTTATACTATGATTTCAATCATCATACTGTTTGTCTTTTTCTAAAGCAGTAACAACTGATAGGGAAGGCCTTAATCTTATACTCAAGACTTGTTTTTAAAATTTTTTTTATAATTGCATTTTAATATTAATTGGTTTCAGGAATTTAGATGACAGTGATTAGAATGTCATGTTTAGAGTCAAGAAGTTGTTCAGTCATTTCAGTTGAGTCTGACTCTTCATGACCCCATTTGGGGTCTTTTTGGGAGAGATACTAAAGTGGTTTGCCTTTTTTTCTCTAACTTATATAGATGAGGAAACTAAAGCAAATAGGATCAAATGACTTACCCCAACTATTTGAGGTCAAATTTGAACTCATCAAGATGAGTCTTCCTTATTCCAAGGCTATTACTCTATCCACTGTACCACCTAGCTGCACCTCAGTTTTTTCATTTGTAAAATGCACCAAAGAAGGAAATACAAAGCACTCCAGTATCTTTGTCAAGAAAATTCCAAATGAGGTCACAAAGATGACTGAAATGATTAAAAAACAACAAATTGGTTTCCTTTGTAATTCTGTATATTTTATTTTTATGCCTTTGAAAATATTATTCTGAGAATTCCCTTGGCTTCACTAGCCTGCCAAAATATACAAAAAGGTTAATAACCCTGGTCCAGACCTGCTTCAGATTATTAACATCCCTCAAGCACAGAGTCCAGAGATGAACAGAATAATAAACATTTAGTCTCATCTCATTTGGGATACTATACATCTATTACTGTCATTATTGCTATATACACCCAGGAAGACATAATCTTTTTTGAGAAAACTCCGATTGTTGACTATTATTGAGCTTGCAGTGTACAAAAACAAAACAAAACAGAAACTAAATCCTTCTCAGGCTGTCCATCCTTGTTTAGGTGCTTTTTTCTTTTCATTTCAACTGAATACAAGTCTTTGTACTTAGTCCTCTTCAGTTCTATCTTACTAGATTCAATCCATCATGTCTAGTCTGTTAGGATCTTTGGGGTTCCTCTTTCTGTCATTCACTGCATTGCCCATCTTAGCTTAGTGTCATTCACAAATTTGATAAGCCAAGATTCTGTCCACAAACAGAATTTCTGCATGACTGCTGTTGTATCTTTGTCTGTTATGTGTCACTATTTATTGAGGAGAATTGGAAAATACAAGCATTTGGAAAAGACATTTTGAGGCTAGCTACTTGTATCCTGTAGTATTCTAAACTTTGGGTAGGGGGAAATAGAAGAAGGACAACAATTTCTTTATTTATTGAATGGTGATTTAAAAAAAAATTCAGCTATCTTAATTACAATTGTCCACTCTCTTACAACAACAAAACTCTAAATGCTTCCTACTCAGTTTGTTGTCAACTCATTTTATAGTCATGTTTGCCTTACCATGACCCCATTTGTGGGTCTTCTTGGCAGAGATACTGGAGTGGTTTGCCATTTCTTTCCCCCCGTTCATTTTACAGATGAGGAACTAAAGCAAATAGGTTTAAATGATTTGCCCCAGATCACACACCTATTAAGTAGATGAGACCAGATGTGAATCATATAACTAAGTCCTCCTGATTCCAAATCCAGGGCTCTTTCTACTGAACAACTTAGCATCCCTTTTCACTCATGGAATACTTAATTATTTTATATTTACTTAATAGTCCCAAAAAGAAAAATTCTGCCACATTTCTAAACTTTGATATTGTAGAAGTGCTCATTTCTTTACTCTTTGTAAAAATGTGCTTTTTTGAAAAAAAGAGATTACAAAGGAAAAATAAACTGTTGCCAACAAAACTTCAAGCCATCTTTCAGTAACACATGCTTTTTTTTTTAAAATTTTAGGCTTCTTGGGTCCAGGAAATTCTCCATGAAATGGACTATGAGGAATGAAAAATAAATAATAACTAAATAAAACACCATTTCTAATGTCTAGTACAATTGTGGAATGATAATCTGTACCTTAAATTAAACTCTTCCCTCAAAAAGAAAATAGTTTTGAGAAAGACAGAAAGAGTAATATATATATTTTTTGTTGAAAGTAGAAAAAATATTCACTTAAGATCAGTTTTTCTCCCCAAGAATATGTTTGTTCACTTGTTGCAAGTCAAAGAACAAAGGATACTTGCTTTAGAGCACTAAAATAAAAATAGGATTATAAATCGCAGACAAGACAAACTCTTCAGTAACATTATGGAAAGTATAATGAAATGAATTATTTGCTGTTATATTTCTGTATTTGGAGAAAACTAGTTGCTACAGTAAAAGCAGTGCTAAGATCAGGAAGATCTGTGTTCAAATCATATCCCAGACATTTAACTAGCTGTGTGATCCCTAGGCATGTCATTTAACCTCTGGTGTATTTGATTCCTCAATTTTAAAACTGCACCTACCCAGAAAGGGTATTATGAGGATTAAATGGAACAATGCTTGTAAAAATACTCTTAACACAGTGTTTGACATATAAATGCTTATCTCCTTCCCTAGTCTTTGGAATTTTTCCCTAATATATTCCCTAATATAGGAGCCAGAGTTTATTGGTATACAGAATTCTTGAATAAGGAAACTCCCTCTATTAAATATAAGTTGACCCCCTTCTATGCAAAATCGTTTCAGTGAGTTTTATGTATGTGTGTATATATATGTATATATGTGCATATATATGTATATATGTGCATATATGTATATATGTGCATATATATATATATATACTTAATCTCTCTCTCTCTCTCAATCTCTCTTTCTCTCTCTCTCTCTCTCTCTCTCTTGAAGTCTTGCATGCATTTGAAAGGAAGAAATTTAACCTGATGGTTTAGAAAGAATGATGGATTAAAAGTCAGTGGATTTAGGTTTTAATTTTGGATCTTTTATTTACTAATTGTTTTTCTTTAATAAATTGCTATGATTACTGTCAGTAGAATATAAATTCCTTGAGACCAGGAGCATTTTTCATAGAATCCATGCAGAATATCACTTGGAATAGATTCATTTTGCATTTATATGCCTGGAACTAGCATAGTACCTGTCAGTAGTAGTAGTGCTTAATAAATGCTTATTGGAATAGATAGGATTGAATTCAATTAGTTTGGATTATATTTTCTCATTTGGAATATGAGGAAGGGGATTGAATAATATCCCCAAGTTTCTATGTTTCTCTAAATCTGTGATGTTAAGAACAGAAAAGTCTGTAGTGTCAGATGTAAGTTCTTTCTGTGATAGCATCAGAAAAGCAAATCCTAGCCAACAGCTGCTTTTTTAAAATGTAACAATAATAATGAAATAATAATGAAACAATAACAATGAAAATTTTGGAGGGACAGACAGTAATGAAATCTATCTCTAAATTCTGGAATATGATAGACAACAATGAACTGATGATTTACCTAAAAAGAATATCTACAACTCTGTAGTTAGATATGTACACTGAATTATGTGTGTGGAATACAAATTCCACTTGAAAATGTAATGCAAATACTCTTCTCTAAAGTGCACAAAATTAAACTATAGATATGGTTCTTATTACATAATACCACATGTAAATATCTTCAATTAAAAACTCTTTGTCATGGAAACCACTTTCAAAAGATCTCTACATTTTCTGGCAAAGTATATCTTATTTATCCAGAATAAATATTCATGGAAAAAATTACAAATGAGTATTTTCCTAGACAAAATGTTTCTGTCAGCCTGTGATGTGCTACTCTGCTTCTGTTGGAGTATTTGTAGATCGAATATGGCATAATAAATCTCAAAAAGCTGGTAAGAATATTATACTTTTTTCCCACCTCACTAAAAGGGCATGTAGATGACTTACGCAAATCACATCTTCAGAGAAACTGAAGATGTTACCTAATTTGAGGATGAAAGCATATTGGCTAAATCTACATTCAAGTTAGAAACCAACTCAGCTTTGATGTACCTGGTTACTTCCGGGAATTCACTTATGTTTGTTCTCTTTCCATCAATGAAGATCATAAACTTTCTGTATTTCAAGTAGACACTTTGAACACAAGTAGTTGTTTCCAAAAAAATTCCCTGTCTGGTATTCAATTGCTTCTAGACTTAGATAGGCCTGTCTTCAGAGAGTATATAGTCTAAAGCCAGGTTAGTATGGGAAATATTTTCATCTCTTTAGGACATTCCAAAGCTGGAATCTACTGAAATAATTTCCCCAAATTAGCATCAGTCACATGCCAAGAAGAGGTATCAGAGTAAGACTTTAGTATTTAGTATTGAACATTCTCAAGAAAATGTGATGTTAAATCAAATGAAAGCATAACATATTTTGACTTTTTATAAATTTCTAAATACCTTCTCCTTCATTTCTGAAGCAATTGGGGTTAAAAGACCATTCAAAGTCAAACAGCTAGTAATTGTTTGAGATCAAATTTGAATTCAGGTCCTCCATATTCCAAACTCCATACTCTATATCTATTGTGTTATCTAATTGACCTTGTCACCATCTTTTCTTGCTTCCCAGACATTTAAAACTGCACTCCTGTTGTTGCCCTTTCAAGTGTCAGTCCTCTCTATTAATTAGACATAGTTTATAACTCTGATTGTGACCTGGAAAGAACTTAAGAGGTCATCTAAGTACTAATTTATACATGAGAAAAATGAGTTGCAGAGAGATAACGGGATTCAACCAATATTATAGAGGTAATAAGTAACAGAATTGAGATTGAAACCCAATCCTCCCCAAACTGAATTTCTTTAATTGTTTTGAGTCTGGAAGCTATCCCCCAAAAAGTTTCACTTTCTCCCATTTAGGCTGCATGTATAATTTGCAACCTTTGCTAATTGACAAGGATTTTGACAATATTTGAATTAAAAGTTAGACATGGGAGAAATTTCTTATTAACTAGCTATTGCTCCATCAAGAACTGACAGAATGGGATATCTCATTTTCCAGGTCAAAAACAACTGACCTGGAAAATAGATCCAGAAAGATAATTAAAAAATTATTGTACTACCTAAAAGTCATGACCAGGAAAAAAGCCTAGACTTTATTTGTTTATTTTTGCAAGGCAAATGGGGTTAAGTGGTTTGCCCAAGGTCACACAGCTAGGTAATTATTAAGTGTCTAAGGCAGGATTTGAACTCAGGTACTCCTGACTCCAGGGCCGGTGCTCTATCCATTGTGATACCTAGCAGCCCCTATTTTTTAAAGAGTTTCTCTAGGAAATTACTCTGATATCCTAGAAACAAAGAGCAAAATAGAAATTGAGGGAATCCTCTGATCACCTCTTGAGAGACCCCTCCTCCAAAGAAAAAAAAAACTCCCCGAAACATTATAACAAATTCCAGAACTTCTAAGTCAAAGAAAAAATATTACAAGCAGTCAAAAAGAAACAATTCAAATATTGTGGCAATACAGTCAGGATTACACAGGATTTAGCAGTGTCTACATTAAGGACTCATAGGGCTTGGAATATGATATTCTAGAAGGCAAAAGACCTTGGATTACAACCGAAAATCAACTATGTAGTAAACCTGAACGTTTTCTTTTGGGGGGAAAAGATGAATATTCAATGAAATAAGGGACTTTCAAACTTTCCTGTTGAAATGATCAGAGTTGAACAGAAAGTTTGATCTCCAAGTACAGGACTCAGGCAAAGCATAGAGAGGATGGATGAGAAGGGCAAATTATGAAGAATTTAATGATGTTGAACTGCTTGCATTCCTGTGTGGGAAGATGATACTGATAACTCATATGAACCCAATCATTTATTACAGCATTTAGAAGGAGCATATATAGACAAGGCACAGGAGAGAGCTGAATATGAAGGTATAATATATTATAAAGATGGAGTCAATGGGTGAAAAAGTAATGTCCTGGGGAAAAAAGGGAAAGGAGAGGTAGAATGGGCTAAAATATTTCATGTAAAAGAGTCAGGAAAAGGCTTTTGCAATGGAGTGGAAGGTGGGGGGAAGGTGAGGGGGATTGAGTTGGCTTTCATTCATCGGAAGTGGCTCAGAGAGGAAATAATATACACACTCATAGAGTATAGAAATCTATTTTGCTCTAGAGGGAAAAGGAGGGGAAGGATATGGGAGAAAGGGGGCAGGGGAAAGGCGGAGGGGTGTAGGTGATAGCAGAGAGAGATTGTGGAAGAGGATAGGCAGATGATACACACTTTTTTTTTGCAAGGTGGTGGGGTTGGATGACTTTCCCTGGGTCACATGACTATATGGTTGTAGGGGTGTGAGACTGGATTTGGATTCTCGGTCTCCTGGATTCAGGGTCAGTGCTCTATTCACTGCACACACTTTTGAGGAGGGACAAAGTAAAAGGAGAGAGAGAGAGAGAGAGAGAGAGAGAGAGAGAGAGAGAGAGAGAGAGAATAGAATAAATGGAAATGAGGAGGAATGTGGGAAAAAATATTGAAGCAACTTCTCTGATGGTCTTATGATACAGAATGCGATACCTCTCTGAGACAGAGTTAATGATATTTGAACACTTTTTTTTTCTTTTTCTCTCACTTTATTTTTTGTGAGGTTTCTCTCTTTGGGGGAGGAGGGATGTTTACTTTTACAAGACTATGGTAGTAATGTGTAAATAATTAAATTTTAAAAATAAATAAAAGTCACATCAAAAAAAAAAACCCAACAGAATAGGAGATCTCATTGTTCTGCATGAGGACTAGGAAGAAAGGCAACTTTGCTGGTGAGACAGTGTGGAGAGGGAAAACTACTATTGTTGGAATGAATTCAAATCCTGATGTTGTCACTTCCTCCCTGTGTAGCCTGTTATTTGTTCCATTTCTAAATTCTTTGCTCCTATTTGATCCTAAAATTATCCTATGATTATTTTCACTTCCAGTCTCAGTTTTCTCCTCTGTAAAAAGAGATAATATTTCCAACACATAGATGCTCTGAGATAATCCTTAAAATGCTACACAAGTATGAATCATTACTATTTTGATGATAATGTTGATTGCTTCAAAGGCAGTATCAGAGCTTAGAGTGATGGAACTGACCTTAAGTCTAAATCAGTATAAAGGACTGAGGATGAGTCTCAGAACCTGCAAGTGGACTTTGTGATATGGCTTCCAGCAGATAGTATAAAGCCAAACATGTGCTCTCTGATTACATGGAAAGCCAGCTGTGCCTGCAAACTATCAGCTGCTGGCCTGGAGTTGTCGTTTTTCTGCAAGAGGGAATCCCACACCAATATGAACATCACATAAGTCTCTATTAGCTAATGCAGACTATCCAGACAGCAGCAGTGATTAGGTAGCCATAATGTGATCTGTGCTTCCAGTGTGTCAGAATAAGTTCAGTATCCATTAATTGAGTCCTTCTTGTATTCTGTTGTTTATGTCCTGCACAGATGCCTTGAGGTCTGTCTCTACCAAGGGTGGTGGGGGTGGTGACAGAAATTTAGTCATTTCTGAAGAAATGAAAAAAACATAGCATTGACATAATAAAGGAGTTCAGCAAAGTTAGAAAATGCATCATGTAATAGTCTTGTCTTCATTTGGATGTCTGACTACTTTTAGAAAACTATCCCTGAGTTTCAGAAGGCTGTAGCTCAAATGTCAACTTTCTAGGCTGGTTTGCTTTGCCTATTTATTTTCTTGCTATGCTGCCCTCTGGCAAACATGACACCCTCAGATAATCTGATGAACTGGAACACAATTGCTTTTTACTAGCACAATACTTCATTATATATTTGTTTTGAAAACAGTTTTCAGAGCCTTGGAGGATGTCAGCAAAAGCAAGAGAAAGAATGTGGATGTTGTTACAAGGTCAGCTTTTCAGAAACTGTAGGCAGGAGTCACTGGCATCCTGTCAAACAATCACCATGGGAAGTATGGCCATTCATGGGCAATGATTCAGCAGGTCTGACAATACCAAATACAGTATCCCAGCTAATGTGCAAGATACTACGCACCCACACTCCTCCCGAGAGCACTGCCAAGGCAAAAGATCTTATTTTTCAAGTTTATTTAGAAGCAACTATGGGGAGGTTATTAAATATCCATTCTGAGTTCTTTCTCTGTAAAGTGGATTTTAAAAATGTATCTGGGTTTTGTAACACAGAACACAAAAGCATTCAAGTTGAAGGCTGAGGTAATTTTTTTTTCTTTTTAAAGCAACATATTTAGTGTATTGGACTGCTGAGAATCAGGCCAATGTGAAAAGCAAGAACATATGTACAGCACAGTGCCATCACCTTACTCTTCCATCTCTGTGCTTGGTGACCAGGCAGGAAGTAAATTGGATTTGTGTGTGTTTTTAAAAATATTGGCCTCAGTGTTTGTTAAAAGTGCCAGATTGAAGATTAACATTTCAAGCCAATAAAGGGGGGGGGGAAGCAAAAACAGCAATGTATTACTGAATTGACAATAGAATTCTACTCATTTTCAAGGGAGTTCCAAGGAGTAAGAGGGAATATTAGTCTCCATGGTCTATTTAATTCTGGCCACTATGCTGATTGGCAAGGAACCTGTCAACTTAATGTCAACAATTTGTTAAGCTGTTTCCTATCTAATATCTCTTGAGGGAAAACCAAATAAAAGGAAGTGCTAGAATAATATCTGCTGGACTTCAAGTCAGGAGACCCAAATATAAATACTAACACTGAACTTACTACTTTGGCAACCTATCATTTTATTTCCGGTCTCAGTTTCCTCATCTATAAAATGAAGATGGGGGTGCTGGGGGCTAATATTTTTCCTATGTACCTCATCATATGATTACTAGGAAAAGTACCTTGCAGATTTTTCAAGAACTAAATACTTTTATAGCTATTTCATAACTTTGATTTTGATATGAGTCAAGATAAGAAAAAGTTAGGAGTAATCATAAGTAGTAGAGGCAATGAGGTGCTGAACCCTGAAGTCAGGAAGAGCTGAATTCTACTGTGACATCCTGGGCAAATCTGTCAGTCATAGTTTCCTCGTTTGAAAAATGAGAATGATAACATCTGCCAGACCTGTCGTGTGGATAACTTGAGATAATTTTTGTAAAATGTTTTGGAGTGTCTTCTTTTCCTTCTATCTTTCTTCTTTCCTCTTCCTTTCCCTCTTTCTCTTTCCTTTCCTTTCCTTTCCTTCCTTTCCTTTCCCCCCCTATCTTTCCTTTCTGTCTCTGCCTCTGTATTTCTCTCTCTGTCTCTTTGACTCTCTGTCTCTCCCTCCCTCCCTCCCTTTCATTAACTAGATGGCATAGTATTTAGACCTGAATTCAAATCTGACCTCAAACACTTAACTGTGTGATCTTAGGCAAAGTCACAGCCTTTTTTTGCTTCAGTTCTTTCAATTATAAAGTAAAAAAATAATTACAGAACCTATTTCTCAGGGTTGATGTGAAGATTACCTGACGTAATATTTATAAAATGCTTAGTACAGAATGTGGTATTAATTATTATTATTATTAGCATTAGTAATATATCATAGAGGCAAAAAGCCAACAAAGAATCCCTAAAACCCCAACATAATTTCAATCCCTACAAAGACAGAGAAACTATTTTGGGCAGTTTAAATAAGATAGTAGGTATGAGGATTGATGAACAAACTCTCTAAGCACCTAGAGTACTAGGTGGTCAAGTGACTTGTCTAGGATCATTCAGGTAGTATGTCAGAAGTAGGAGCAGAACTTGTGCCCCAAGGACAGATCCCTATTGATTACACCAAACTGGCTCTCAGATAAATGAATAAAAAACTAGAAACATGTAGTAATAACTATTTGACTGAATAATGCCTATGGCTTTATGAACCCTATGCACAAGTCAAAATTTAAAGTCTAAAAAGGAAGGGAAAAGGAAGGGAAAAGCATTAAAATAGTGCCTTTTATGTTCTAGGCCTTGAACTCAAGTGCTTTTTACTCATTTAATCTCATTAGACAAAAGTGCATGGTACAAGAGGAGACATTGCCTCTCTCAGCTCTGAATGTTTTCTTTCGCTTCTCAGTTTTGCCTAGTGGTTTCCCTGGCTTTCTTCAAGGCCCACTTAAAACCTTAACTTCTACAAAAAGCCTGGTCAAACTCCTTTTTGTTCTAGTCCTTTTCTTCTCTTAGTTATTTCCCATCTAACCCGAATATAGCTCATATGTGCACATTTGATTTCCTCCCCTATTTGATTGTGAACTTGAAATTTAAGGAACTATCTTTTGCCTTTTTTTTACATCTCATTATCTGTCACAAAGCAGATGCTTAATAACTGTTTGTTAAATGACTTTTAATTTTAAGGCTACTAATGATTCTTTTTTAACATTTCTCCTACTTCTATAGGATTTAGTGCTGGGAAAAAATTCTAGAAGCCATCTAGTATTACCTCTCATTTTATAGATGAAGTAACTAAGGACCAGGGAGGTTCTGACCAAGATCTCATGAATATTAAATAGCAAGACTGATTTTTAACAAAGTTGCTCTGACTATAAATTCAGTTAGCATTCTACTTCTGTAAAAAAAAATCACTGGACAAATGTTTTCTGCTCCATCTTAAAATCCTGTGTTTCAGAAGACAATAGATGGTTATTTTTGTGTCCAACTTTACATGATCCTATGAACCAAATTTCTTGACAAAGATATTGGAGTGGTTTGCCATTTTCTTCTCCAGTGTGTCTTTATTTAGAAGATGAGAAACAGAGTCAAATATGTGATAAGTGACTTGTCCAAGGCCACACAGCTAATAGGTACCTGAGGTCACATTTGAACTCAAATCTTCCTAGTTCCCACTCCATGCTTTAACCACTGTACCACCTAACTACTATAGAGATACTTAAAATAAGCTAAATATCTTGACAATGAGAATGTCTGACTAAAGTTTGGCCAGGGTTGATTCACATCCTATGTTTTTCGTCTTCACACTCCTGTTTTTTCCTAATTTCAGTTCCTTAATCAAACCTAAATCTCAGTTTCTTCCTTCAGGTGACTCTGTTACTACAAAATAAACTAAACACATGGTTTCCTGATTTTTCTGTTCAAAATTCTAATAACAACAATTACTTACATTTCTCTAGTGTCTTATGATTTCAAATATTTCTAGTTTTAATTTACAAGTACCTTACTCTAAAATTTAACTAAAAATTAATTTCTAATGCCAAATATTAGCTCTAGCATCAGTTCTTCAAATTCACTCCAGCTATTATAGCTTCAATTAAAGACAATAACTTGAAGGTTAAGTAAGACACAGATGTGCTAGTAGGAGGTTTTATTAAATGTGGTAGAAAAGGATAACTTTGTTGTCTCATATTGTTAATAAAATGCAGTGGCATGCTTATCCTTTTATCCACTTGCCAATAATCACAAAATCAAACTGTACTCACTAGATTTTCAAAGCATTGTTCTCTCCTGGTTTAATTCCTACCTGTCTGACCAATGCCTGGAAAATAGTATCCACTTTATGCATATATTTGTTTTTTTCACTGATTCTTTAATTTCCACTTGCTGGATCATCATCCATATCCTGCCTGCTAAGATTGGATAGGCTCCAAAGCTCCCTATCTTATATCATTTTCTCTCTTTTAATACTATATTTAATACTTGTCTATATTATCAGTTCCCACAGATCAACTCTCATAGATGAAGATATTATCCCAAATCTCCATATCTAATCCACATCTCTCTCTTAATGTCTAGCTACAGTACATCACTGGTGATAAATGAATATATTTACTTGAATGTCTCACAGATATCTCAAAAATAGAATGTTCAAAATAGAGGTCACTATCTTCTCTAAATTTTTTTTTTTGTAACTTCCCTTTTTGCTAAGAATTTAAATATCCTTACAGAGGATGTAACCAATTTGGTACTAGCCTCCAATTTTCTCTCTTTCACTCCCCTTTACATTCCTCCCTCATCTAATCATTCTTCCATCTTGTTAATTCTTTTTTTTTTTTATTTTTGCAAGGCAGTGGAGTTAAGCGACTTGCCCAAGGTCACACAGCTAGGTAATTATATTATGTCTGAGGTCAAATTTGAACTCAGACCCTCCTGACTCTAGGGCCTATGCTCTATTCATTGTACCACATAGCTACCCTTTGTCTTGTTAATTCTTTCTCTAAGCTGTTGACTGTCTCATCTCAAATCACATAACCACAATCCAAGTTTAAGCCCTTTATTGCCTCATGTTTAAACAATTGCTGTACTCCCCAGTACCAATTTGGTTCCTCCCCTCTTCAATCAAACCTTAAAAAAAAACCCTGTAAATTCTAAACTGACAAGCTGACCAAAAAACTTCAGTGTTACCCCTCAGTTTCCAGGATTTCTAGGATAAAAAACATATTCTTTGTTTGGCACTTAAAGCCCTTCCCAATTTGGCTCCAATCGATATATATACATTGATTTCACATTATTCTTTTTCATGTCTTTACAGTCAAATTGACCTACTTGCTGTTCCATATTTGTGGAATTATTTTTCGATATGTCTTTTCTACAGGCTGTCAGCTGGTGTGACAAAAATTAGCTGAGAATCTGTTGATAGAATCTGCTGCCAATTATAAAATCAATAATGCAGAGATATGGAAAACTGGTTTATTATGCTCTGAATTTAGACTTACTCAATGCAAAAAACCAGTAAGCCCAGAGCAGAAGGTTTAGTAATCTTATATAGTCTTTGGTTACATAAGCAAGATGGGTACAGGGGAATTTCAAGGAGAAGGTGATTTACAGACCAAAGAACAGATAACAAAAGAACTTTATGGGTAAAACAGGAATCTAGCTGGTAAATTGTAAAAAGCAAAAACTAACTATTTAACTTAAGGACAATATAAGTTGATATTTTAATTTTGTTTTGTAGACTCTAGTCTATTATGGCAGTAATAAAATTGAACAAGAATATCTTTTATTACACATGGGATCTCACCCTTCTCATCTCCAGATTTACAATCCTTAGTTCCATTCAAAGCTCAGTTCCAGGCTTATCTCCTGATCATTCCAATGGTTGATGTTTTCTTTTCCTACCCTGCCCCTACCCCTATTTTCTTTCTTTCTTTGTTTTTTTGCTTGTTTCCTTTTTTTCTCTTTTTTCTATGTTATCTGTCTTTGCATTTACTTATTTTTACTCCTTGTATCCCACACTGTAGAATGTAAGCTTCTGGAGTACATAGATATTTTGTGCTTTTATCTTCATGGATTAATACAGGTGCTTGAATATGGCAACTACTTAATAAAGGGCTTATAGAATTGGATGATTGGTAAATGATAATCCTTAAAGGAGATGTTATTCATTCAGATACATGGAATGCTTCTTTCCTCCCATTCTTCAGGAAAATAAAGTTACCTAAAATGTGGTAATGATATCCCAGAATTTCAATATATAAAATAGATTCATTTCTTTATATACATATTCCGAGGACCACAGGAAAGAACCTTAGAGGGTATCAAGGTTAACTCTTTCATTTTACAGATCAGGAAACTGAGGCTATGTGATTTGCTGGAGTCATATATAGCTAGTTAATATGTAAGGTGGAATATCATTAATTAACTAAGCATGGACTATGAGTTAAGAACCTCTGATTTGGTACACCTATGAATTCATGTAGGAAAACAATATCTAAATAATTACAACAATGCAAACAGAGCAACTTATAAAATAAAACTGAATGTTATGTCATTATAATGATCAATATTGGACCCATAAAGAATTGAGTAAATGCACCTTCATCCTTTCACTGAAGACATGGGGCACAGTAGGGGTATAATGTTGTGGATAATATTATATGTTAATGTTTCGGTTGGTTTTGCTGAACTATTTTAAAAAAAACCTGATACAGAAGGATACTTGGGTAGCATGGGGGAAGGTTATATTCATAAATGAACGTGATATAAAAACAAGAAGTATCAAGAATTTTTTAAAAATTGATGTAGAAAAATGTAGATACAAGTATTTATCTTCTGTATCTTCTTTCCTCTAACCATTTTCAGACTCTATTACATTGCGAATCTGGATTGTGGAAACCAACTGCTCTTTTTATATTTTGTTAAAAAAAGTCTAACATATTTCTTAATTATCCTCTTTAAGGAATGTCAATATAAATAAATACACATACATGTGCATGTATATGTGTTATCACAAATATGTATGTATATATGTGTATATATATATATATATATATATAGCTAGCTATAGATATAAATGCCCTATGTGTGTGTGTGTGTGTGTGTGTGTGTGTGTATGTATGTATACACATACCAAAACAAAAATTTTAGGCAATTCAGGGCAGGTTAAATATTTTTGAGGACTGAGATTCATTAAAGAGAAAAAATGAAGTTTTTCTTTTAGTTTTTATGCCTTAATTTTTTAAAAATTGCTTTTACTCTTGTATCTAAGGAATTAAGAATGGATTCCTGGAATTCCAAACAATTGAGATATTAGTATCATATTTCAATTATAGAGTCAGATTTTTTTCAAAATCACTCAATAGCTACCACACTGATACTTTAACTATACATTTTTTTACTATTGACAAGTGGGAAGAGAGAAATGGGGGAGGGGGAGAGAAAGAGAGAGACAGACAGACAGACAGACAGAGAGAATGAGAATCTTTACCATTCTGACAGGATACTGCTTTTACTGCTTAAGGCTACTTCCCGGGGGTGGGGGGATGTATGTGTCACATTATTTAAGCCTGTCACATCTTTAAAATATGGGTTGGGAAACCTGGAAGGATAAACAACTTCAATATGAGGAACTCAAGATTGCTCTCTGACCCATAAGTCTAGGGAGAAAAGGGTTAATTATGATTGGCAGCTCATCTCAAGCCCTGTTAGAACACAATAGTCATCAAAAGAAGGGGTATAATGGCCTGATCCTGAGGAACTCAAGATAAGAATAGCTCATTCTTCTTGAAATGAAATTTAAAGCAGGACAATGTTTAAGGGGATGAAATCAGACAATACAACTTTCACTGTCATTTAACTATGGTTAATCATTTTAATGAATGGTTTGTTTCCCTTCTCAAGAGACAGACTGTCTATGGTAAAATGTTGCAACATTAAAATCAGAAATGAAAATGTTACTTAGAAATCTCTAATTAAGAAAACAAAAATGCTTTGGGACTATAGTAAAAATGATGAAGATATTGAAAGTATATTCTACAGTGGAATTCCCTTAACTACAGAAAGACAAGAACGTAAGGGACATAGATACAGCAAGATCTGCCATAAGAAAAACAAAACAGTTGAAAACTAGTTTATTCATATATAGATTCATTTATTTATGTGTTTGATTACTTTACATATGCATATGGCCAATGGTAAAATAATAACAGATAATACATGAAGGAAAAATTTTTAAAAATGTATTTATTTATTTCTCAATTTCTACCTCCTTGGGGGAGGAAATGATAGACATGGGAAAAGAGAAGGGAGGAAAGAAAGTTAGGGAGTATAAAGTGAGTGCCACATTCCTTTGTAGATATGACATGTACAAAACATTCTCCTCTCCTTCTCTCCTGAAGTACCTGCATTTACTTCAGGCTGAGGTTATAAGACGTTTCAGGGAAAGATTTTTGACTTTTAGGTTTTCCTACACACAAAGAGAATATTTGTGATTGTTAATAAAGAATAAATATTTAAACTTCCAATGTAAAAACAAACAACGCAATTTTCAAAATAATTAAGTCTATGGTTTGGTGTACATCAGGGTCTATGCACATTATTGGGACAGAGAAAGGCTTTTTAAAATGAGTAGTAATCTTAGTCTAGACAATTTTGGAAATTAGTGTCTAAACAAATCTTGTATACAAATTAGGGTATATCAAAGTGACAGATGGATAAATGATATTTCTGTGTCATTTGATTTCTATAGCTCACATGCAAATCAAACATGTCTCATGTAATAATAATTCTTACAGATGAAATGTATGAATGAAATGCAACACTCACTCACCTAGTTAGACTTTTGTACACCCATGCCTTTGCCAGAATCAGAAAGTTAAGTGGAAGGGAGAAAAGGGAGAGGGTTGTGGGATTCAGAGGACAGGAAAACTAGGGAAGGGATTAAAGGGTGGAGAAATGGGAACAAGCTGGCAACATACTTGGGCAGTTCCATTATCTCCCTCTGTCAGAACAAAGACCCACAGATTGTGTTAAAGGAGAGGAATGGAATAACTATTCCACTTAGATTTCATACAGCTGTGGAGTAGGCCCCTCTGAGATGGGTGCAATTGGGGAGTGGGAGGAAAAGAAAGCCTTTAGCTCAGTTGCTTGGATGCCCTGCCTTTGCAATTGAGAATTTTTTTCTTGCTTGGCTGAATTAAATAATATTTTATATTAATAGAATGCCAAAAGGTTCTGCATCTTTTGGATTTTTTAATTTCTGAATTCCCAGATTATTGTTATTTAGTATTCTAACAGTTCTGTAAATGGAGCACAGTGGAGTAAATCTTCCCACTGGCAAACAATCCCAAAGTGTCTCCCCTTTAGTTCACCTTCTTAATTATGGCTTGTTCCAACTACAATTAAATTTTTTGTGTATTACATTATAATTTAGTGATAGCCTGAATGTCATATATGTCATGAACAATGATAATTGTTCATTTCATTTAGAGATAAAGTCATATAATTGCATATGTAGTAAATGTTATAAGTGTATATATATAAATATATATATAATTTTATAGTTGAGCAAATTGAGGCTCACATAGGTAAAATTATTTTTTCATGGAAATTGATGTATAATTTACCACAACTAATCTCTAAAATGTAAAATGTGTACTTGGCTATTCAAGAATTACATAGTAACCATTTGTGGACTTGAATAAAGTCAATGGGAAGATGATTATTTTATTTATTTTTAGATGAGGTCTTGGGGACAAGGCCATAAAATTGATTTATACATATTTAAATATATCAGTCCTTATCACATTTGAGTTGATGGTTTTCAGAGTAATCCGGAATATTAAGCATTGGCTTCATAGCTCAGTTGAAGTACTCTTCTAATAAGAAAAATATATTCAAGTGTTCAAGTTGTTTTTCTTTCTAAATTGACATTGAATAGGTCTTAGCCAGCAGAGGTAAACACAGATTTTTCCTAAACTTCAGATGCCAGGAGAGAAGAAATCATCTTGACTTTGCATTTTCCCCAATAATTTACAAGGGATTCTACATAATAACCACTCAATAAATATTTTTAGGCTCTAACTGTATTATAAACAGATGGGACAGCATCTCTAAAGTCAGAGAACTCTGGACCTCAGACTTAAATGTATCTGGTACAAAGGAATAATTCACAATGAAATTAGTAAAAATTTGACTCTTGGAATTAAATAAGCTCTTACCTCATCCTTTTGTTCAGTCTTATGTTAAGAGGTAGTAATATACCAGAGACATTCATGACCATTCTATATTATCCATTATGAATTAAAGCACCTATTAAAATTGATAAGCTTGGTTCCCAAAAGAACTGCAGAGTTAACCAGGAACAGAAGATTAATGTTTGCTAAGAAATTTAAAAAATAAAAACCTAAAGGTTATGCATTAATTTACTACTAATAATAAACAGAAACCTTTTGAGATAATAAAATATATCTTATTTTGTATTCTGATTACCTCATTGTGAAGAATGTGAAATACTCAAAAATTAGAAAATTAATCAGTAGACTAATAGTATAGTTTTAGTATGAGATGTGAACATAGCAAAGGACTTTGAAAGGTTTAATGAATCCATTTTTAGCCAATGAAGATTTTATACAGTCAATTGGCATATGGACCTAGAAACTATGCAAGAGTAGGTGACTTCAATGAGGCAGCACTAAATTAAATTTTGATGGTTCTGAAACAGCTTTGACATATGGGTTATTAAGATTAATATTGCACAGTTTGGGACAAGGATTGTGAGTATATTCTTAACAAGAATAAAAGTGATTTTAGAACTAAATTGTAGAAATAAATTTTGGAACCCTCCGCCAAATGCAAACAAGTAGGATTATTAGGAGAAAATAGCACTACTAAATTGAAAGGATGAGGAATTCTGGATTCTTAGTCATTATCTGGGAAAGGAAAGGTATGCTGATAGTAAGAACTCAATAAATATTTGTTGAATGAATAGGTTACTATGGCTCCCAAAAGATCAACAAAATATTGGACATAATCAAGAAGATACTGGAAACAAACCTGAGGATAATATATCACTTATCTATAAAAACCAACTAAATGCAACACACACACACACACACATATACACATACATATTCACATATATACATACATATACATATTTCATCTGTCTAGATGTCTACCCCTCTAGAATTCTAGTCTACTTTTCACGTCTCAAGATAGAATAATAGAACTAGAAATTCCTCTCCAGGTGACACTTCAGATTTTCTCTGTTATGCTCTAGTCTTAGAATCCATACATTGGAGGCATTTTCCACTCCTATGGCCTTTCTCTCTGATTAGATGATTTCTCTCGGAATGTTCATTTAAGGAAGGCATCCTGGATAGCAATGTCTCATTCTCTTCCAGATTACATTCTAGACTTCCGTGCTCCTGCACTTGACTTTTTATGTTGTCTTCCACCATTAGAATGTAAACTCCTCGAGAAAAGGAACTGTCTTCTTTTCTGCTTTTATTTACATTCTCATCATAGCACAGTTCCTAGAAGCAAGAGCTTCATAAATTCTTGTTGCTTGATTCAGTAGAAATGGGAACTCATATTAGAGAACAAATTAAATGCTTAGGACTCTAGTTTGGGAAGACAAACTCTGAGAAGATGTAAAAATCATAATAGTCATGGAGAAGGTAAATATGATTTTATATGCTAATTCCTAGTCATAGGCATCAATTGATGAATTAGTAAAAGAATTAGAGTCTAAAACATTTACCTCTATAGTGGCAAAAAAGGATAATCATGATCTTTCACAGCATAGTCACTGTTGTCTCTATCAGAGACAAAATACTAGATTGAATGAAATGTGGCTCTGATTCTGTAAAATATTCTCATATTTTAAATATTTTAAGGAATATATGATGATTTCAATAGAATAACTCCACACTCCCCGAACCTTACTACATCTTCTTCTTGATTTTTATTGTTGGTGTTTTCCAAAGAAACCAACAAGAGTATTTATTCAGTGAGCTGAAGGCCTTATGGTTCCTTAAATGTAGCCTCCCTCCCCAATAGAATAAATAAGATAGAATAAAGCATAGAATAAAAAGATGGGGTGGGGATGGGGTGAGAGAATTTTCATCATAGACATGGGGTATACCCTCTTGGATCCCCATAGTACTGATTGAAAAAGAAACACATGTGACTTGGGAACATGTGTGGGAAAGAAATTATGAGGAGGTCATAGTTAAGTGATTTGAAAACACTTCTCCTATGATTTTGCTGCTGGAATACCTCTCTGCTTCTTGTACTGTTGCTTATTTGCCCACAGAAATGCCACTATCAGGAGTTCATTAGAAGATGTTATTGGGTTGGCAGCTGATTTTTCTGTTCCTGCTCCTTGATAGGGGTCTTACCTCTTGGACATCATCTTCCAATTACCTTTTAAAACTTTTGTGACTTGTCTAACTGTGTGACCTTGAGCAAGTCACTTAACCTCCTTGTCCTAAATAAATTTAAAAAAATTAAAAATTAAACTTTTGTGACTTAGACCCATCTAGTCAGTCAGACAAGTCCTTAATCATTATGTTTGCCTTTCAAATAGTCTTTTCCCCTCATTCACCTGCTACTCTTAATCCTGCCTACTTTTTTGAGTTAGAGCAAGAAAAATCCTTTCATCTCCTATCATTATTATAGTCATTTCATACAAAAGACTTCAGAAAATTCATTTATCCTAGACTAGATGGGAAAGAGGAACTAGTGACTATTGTTCTATTTTTCTGTGAACATTAGTATAGAAAAAAATAATGAATATAGTGATGGGTAGGAAGTCAAGACAGACATTGCTGTCCTCCCTAAATAAATATTTCATTTTTAGTGCTTGGGCTATTCTTCTATTATATTTCACCTTTGATACATGACCAGTCAACCTCTTTTTTCATTCATTTATGACTTTTTAGTTACATTTTTGGTCAGATAGTTCTTGAAGTTATCCTTAATTCTCTCCCCTAATTTCTTTGCATTTTCTTTTTTTTATTATTATGAATTATACAAAAATGAACAAATATGAACATTTCCTTACATCAAAGAAGGAAAGAATTTTAAAAGAGCATTGCATATGGCACTATGAATCTTGGTTGTTTTCTGAGAATTTATTTTAATGTTTCAGTGATAATCTTTCTTTCATCTTTGCTTTCTTTTTATTGCATCAAGATTATTCTTCTTTTTCCACTTCCCTCTTTATCTTCCCCTCCAAAAAATTAAAGTTTTTCCTTGTAATTTATTTTATAGTCAAGCAAAACAAACTAATTGTGTCTGAAAATAAATGTCTCATTCTGGATCCCTCACCTTTCTGCCAAGAAATGGGAAACATGATTCATCACTGGTCTTTTGGAATTGTGATTGTTCATGGCATTGATCATAGTTCTTATGAAAACAGCTGTTTTCTTTATAATACCATAGCTATTGCACAAATTATACTCATGGTTCTGGCTTGCTACACTGAAAAGCTTAGGCTATTTCATTGAGAGTTTCCTCTGCTTTACTCCTTTCACATCACTTTGTTATTTCAAACCTCTGACATTAGCAAATGCTACAAATCAGGGCTTGATTTATTGGGGATTTTTATTGTCTAGACTTAATAGGTGATAGAAGTGTTATTAAGGTAGACTAAACTTAAAAGTGTGTTGTGAGCACCTTTCCTAAACTCCATTCTCTAAACCTGATTGTTAAAAAATTACGAGTATACTATTGCATAGTCTTCACTATTTCCTCTATCACTGTCTCCATATGAAGAGCTAGTACTTTTCTTTGCCATCACCCCTGATCCCATTTCTCCTGTCTTCTCCAACAGTTTTTACTTCTATTTTCTGCTCTGGAATCTTCAACCTTTTCCCATCTATTGGCCCTTTATTTACTGCCTACAAACGCACCCCTGTTCTTAATTCTTAAAATGGCTTCTATTTAATTCGACCATCTCTGCTAGTTACTATTCTATAATCTCTCCTCCCTTTTCCCAGATAAACTTCTTGAGAAAAAGTACCATTTTAGATACTTCCTCTTTTCCTCTGTCTTCTAGATCCTCTGTATGCTGGCTTTTGATCTCATTATTCAATGGGAATTTTTAATGAAATTTCTCTTTCCAAAGATACAATAATCTCTTAACTGAGTCTTTTTCTCAATTCCCATTCTTTTTGACCTCACTGCAGCATCTATCACTGTAGCGCACCTCTGTAGGTCAATCTATTCTCCACAATGTGAAGGCCTTATTGGTTCCTTAAATGTAGCCTCCCCCAAGTAGAATAAATAAAATAGAATAAAGCATAGAATAAAAAGGTGGGGTGGGGATGGAGTGAGAGAATTTTCATCATATATATATATATGTTTCATCTGTATCTCCTGGATCTTCTATCTAGTTTCTCTTCCTCAGAATTCTTTGTCCAATTTTCATTTAGATTATACCCCACTAATTGTTGGTTTCCTTGAAAGGTATGAGCTCAATCCTCTTTTCTTCTCCCATAATGTCATCTAATTTTGTGATATCATTGGCTCCCATGGTTTAATTTTCTTCTCTATGGAAATGATTCCCAGTCTCTTTCTCCTGAGTTCCAGTAACACATTTTTGGACATATCAAACTGGAAGTATCATAGGCATGTCAAATTTAATATATTCAAAATAGAAATCATTACCTCTCTCCCCTCTTCCATCCTCCCTTCTACTAAAATTTCATTTTATTGCCTGGGGAACCAAAATTGTCCCATTTCTCCAGGCTTGAATATTGGTGTCACTCAACTTCTTTAACATTCAATCTATTATTTTCCTTTTTAACTTTAATCTCCCAACTTCCCTGGCCTCTGTCAAGACTCATCTCAAATCCCACCATCTGCAGGAAATCTTTCCTGTTTCACTCCCTTTCTAGAGCCTTCCTTCTGAGACAGAATTACATTTACACTTCATATAGCTTATATATAATATTTACTTGCCTAGTCTCCTCCATTGGAATATGAAGCCTTTGAGGGCAGGAACAAATAATTTGCCTTTCTTTGCATCCCAGAGTTTAGAGTAATGTTTAGTGCATAGATAATACTTCATAAATGCTTGTTGACTGATTGACATAAAGATTGATATGCTTTCAAAGAAGATTTTGTGATTTACAAGAAAGTGTTAAATGATTGATAACTTCTGACATCATGGAATTGATGAGTTCACAGAAAAAGAGTAGGGGGAGAGGGGGAGAGGGGGGGAGAGAGAGGGGGGGGAGAGAGAGAGGGGGGGAGAGAGAGAGAGAGAGAGAGAGAGAGAGAGAATGAACCCAGATCAGAATCTTGAGATATATCTGCAGCTAGGAGACAAGACTTGGATATTGACAAAAGTGACTGATAAGGAGCATTTTCACAAGTAGGAAGAAGAGAACCATTCCATGAAAACAAAATGGCAGAACAAAGAGAGTATGCAGGAGGAGAAGTTAGTTATATATGCCAAATCCAACAGAAACTTTTTTTTAAATGATGAATATTGAAGAAAAACAATAGAATTTATCAATTGAACAATATCTGGTAACTTTGGAATAACCAGTTTGAATACAATGATATAGTCAGAAGCCAGACTGTTAAGAGTTAATGACTGGGAGATAAGGAAGTAGAGATAATGCATATAAACTCTTCCCTTCTCACTTCCACTATCCAGGAGGTTAGATATAAGTCAACAATTCTTCCTCTCAACCTTCACTTGTCAAGTCCTAATATACTCCCCCCAACCAGTCACATATCTATCCCATTCTTTCCATAGCTATTACTCTTTTGTTGGTATTCTCCAGTTGTTTCAGTCATGTCTGACACTTTATAACCCCATTTGTTTTTTTTTTTTTTTTGACAAAGATGATGGAGTGGTTTGCCATTTTCTTCTCCAGTAGATTCAATCTATCAGACAACCAGAGAATATGTGACATGACCAGGGTCACAAAGCTAGGAAGTGTCTGAGACTGGATTTGAAAGTCAGATCTTCTTAACTTCAAGACCTGTGTTTTATTCATTGAGCTACCTCTTTCCAATTATTCTTATATCCTCTATTCCTGGACAATTGCAGTAACCTCCTAATTAGTCTACCTGCTTTATTTTTCTCCTCCTCTTAATCCATCCTCCCCCACAATAGCCTAATCATCTTCCTAATGTCCAAGTTTGATCATGTTATTTCCCTGCTTAATTATTCTCAGTGACTCCCTATGGTTTCTTGGGGGAAACATGCTCTTCAGTCAGGTACTTAAAGATCTCCACTATTTGTCCTTTATCTTTCTAAACTTAAAATATTTTATATTATTCCTTTTCACATACATACTCTGTTCTACCCAAAATGACCTAAAAGCAGTGCCTCAAATGTGATATTCAAGCACCAGGTTCTTAGTCTTTACCAGGGTTGTATGCATGGAATGTACTCATTCCTCAACCCCACCTTGTGGGATTCTCTCTTCATTAGGACACCACATGTTAACGTTATTCTGAGCCTTTCCAGACCCCCCCCCCCCCAGTTATTAGTATTTTTCAACATCTTAAAATTGTTTCTTAAGAACTCAAATAAATCTATGATCTCATATATAGAATTTCCTCCAATTGTATAGAAAACAATCCATCTGTATTCATCTAGTTATTGCATACATTTTCTCTTAAGTTCTTCTCAGTGAGTGGACTCCCCAGTGTGCTGAATGCTTTCTCTAGAATTGTTTAGGACATGAGGATTTCTATCAGTTATCCTTCATATGATCAGACCATTCTTCTTTTTTAATAGTACATTTGTTTTTATGATATCCTTAACCAACCCTGAGAAAAATCATTATTTTCTTATATTAATTGCCAATTTTATACATGGGATCCAAAGATCATCTTTTTATTATTATTAATAACCAATTATTAATAGGTCAGTTATTAATAGGCAGTTTTTCCTCTTTTTAATTCCTTGTGAATGACAGGGTTTATATGTCATTCTCCTCAATCTTGGGAGGGACCCCACCCAACTAGGAGAGCCTACTCTGATTAAAGGGTAAAGAGAATCTAATCTAGGTGACTTTTGGTTCATATTTCAACTCAGGTAGAGATGAATTCCTTTGTTGATGAACAACAGACTCAAAGAGGACCCATACCATCTAAAGGAAATGATTTGCAATTGAATTGAAGTGAGGGAAGGTTTTGCAAGGACACTAGCCTCACTCCTTCCTGAAAGCCATTTGGTTCTAGTGACAATATGATCACGATGACTAGATATAGTCCTGATAGAGTAGGAGGTCTTGATCTTTTAAAGCTAAGGTCTTTCCCAGGTCTCCTTGAATTAGACGTTTCAAGTAAAGTCTAGAAAGCCATTTGTAGAGAGGCTTATGATTCATTTAATGAAAATGTATAAGATGGCATTTGATGGGTCTTTCAACTCTGAGATTCTGTACAAAAAGTCCCCTTCAATGTATGGTTTAAACACATATGAAAAAAGAACACATTATGCTAACATCATTATATTAAAAAGAAAATGTTTTAGATTATCAAGTAAAGAGGACTTAAATGTCTGCATATACCTTAATGTAAACATCACATAAACACATATATACTTCTCCTCCTTCATTATCTGATCTAATATATATCTTTGGGAGCTAATATAGACAGTAACAAGGAGAAAACTGTAGTTGACTCATAACATTATTGCTCATCTCTACTATATAGAATGTTGACAGTAAACACCAGAAACTTGGCAAATTAATTTTTGCAAATAGCCAATATGTAGACCAGGAATTTTATTTCCAATGCCAAACAATGATGACAAGAAAGAAATGTTTGAATGATTCAGTGCAAATGCAGTCTTAAAAGCAAGCTATTACTTTTAAGTATGTGAATCATGTTCTGTTATGTTTTGGAATATGAGACTTCATATATATATATATGCTTTGATTCCAAGAGGAATCAAGTTGTGGATAGCATAAGTAATTTAAAGATGAACTATATGGTACATTCACCTTCCTTTTCTGTTTCATGTAAAAGGTAAGATGAAGCCCAGAAAGTGAATTTGCAAAGTTCCATCAGTTTCCCATAATAACTTTTCCTTGAACAGACTAATGATAATTTTGTGGTGACATGATGGGAAAGAAGGTCATTAAAGGGAGTTACAAAAATAAGAAAGGAAACACATATGAGAAGAAAAGAATTTGACAGGAGCAAGGAGGAAGAAAATAGTAAGCCAAGGAATCCCCATGGAGGGAAAGAGAGTTGTATGTGAAGAGAAATAAATACAAGAACCAGAAATGTCAGTGTCTGACTGAAAACAAACAAAAAACTTCCCTGAAATTTGTTCCTAAACAGGTGCTTCTGGCACCTGTGTCAAAAATAAAATGATTTCTGGGCACAAAGATATTTTCTCTTCTGGACTATGACCTTTTTGCAGTTCAGAATTAATCATTTTTAATAATAGTAATGAAAATAAATGACTTATTTTTTTTCTAAATTTGAAAATCTGTAAAATCTCATTGTCTCAAAAATCTCAATGAGGTGACCCAATCTTTAGGAAGAAGGAGGGTAGTTACAGTAAATGTTTTATTGGTTATGGGGAAAATGTCCCTGTAGGAAATTTGCCAATCATTTAAAGAGCACTTACTGTAGGATCTTTTGTTCAGAAGTCATTCTTCGGCCCCACCAATTCCCAAGATTACTGTACAACTTAGCCCATTTCATCTTAAAAGCATTTTAGCATTCTACAGGCACTAAAATGATGGAACTTCTGGGAATTCACCCTGAAGCCCATTTTCAAGACTGAGAAATAGAGTCAGGAAAAAAAAGAATGAATTAGTCAAACATAAAACAGGAAAAGATGGAGCCAGAACTGGAAGAAGCAGCACCAAGTTCCCAGTCATCTATACAGAGTGTTCTCTTCAAAGAAATTCTTAGAATAAAATGAAGTTCCATACAGTTAACTATGAAATAACAGAGATCATGAACCAGAAGGACTTAGTTCAGCAGTGTCACAACAGGAAGGCTTTTTCCCCAGTGGGTGAAATTAAAAGTCAACACATTAAAAATAAATTAAGCATCGACCAAAACATACTTTTTATGAAAATGTTTTTATTAGGAACAAAGCCTTTGGGCTGTTTGGGATGAAATCTCATTTCTATGCACCAAAGGAATAATAAACATCTTGTCTCCATTTTACTAGTAGAACACACCACAATGTTCTTTCAAATAATAATAATGCAATGTAGAATTAAAGAATAAGAAAGGGTCTTAAAGACAGTCTAATTAAATATTCACATTTTATACAGGAAGAATCAGAAACCCAGAGGGAAACAGTTTACTCATAGTCACATGGGTGTAAGGAGTAGATTAGATTTGAACCCATGTTCTCTGACTTTAGATCAAACCGTCTTGCCATTATATTATGCTGTCTCCCAATAACAGCATTATTATTATTATAATATATATATATATATATATATTTATATATGGCATTTTTGTAGCACTTGAAGGTTTGCAATTCCCTTAACATATATGAATTATTTTGATTTTTATTATAATTCTGCACATAGACTCACATTGCACACTCTATACCAAAAATGGTCAAAATGGGTACAGCATTTAGATATAAAGGGCGATACCACAGATCATTTAACAGATTAAAAAATATTTCCTTTCTAAAACAAGTGCTCTTTACTCCTACTATCACTTCCATGGTGCAGGCCTTTACTGTCTCACCCCTAATCTATTGCAATAGATTTCTGGTTGGTCTCCCTACCACAAAGTCTCTCCTCATTCCAGTCCATCCTCTTTCCAACTACCAAAGTAATTTTCCTAAAACACAAGTCAACCATATCATTTCCCTACTCAGTAAATTCCAGTGGTTCCTTATCATATCTAGGGTCAACACAAAGTTTGCCATTCAGAGCCCATCATAATGTAGTCCCCTTCCCACTATTCCAGTCTTCTTTGCTTTTATATCTACTCTCCCCTACTCCTCCTCAACCTTTGCCCTTCCTCTATTCTTTGATTTAGTGTCACTGAATAAAACACTTCATGTGTCCAATCTGAACATTTTGTTTCACTGACCTCCAGGCCTGGAATGTTCTACCTTCTCATTTCTTCCACTGGCTTCCCTGGCTTCTTTCAAGTCTCAGTTAAAATTCTATCTTAGCTTCTGGGAGAAGAACTCACTATAAATCAAAAACTTCTGGGAAAATTGGAAAATTGAATGACAAAAATTAGATATAGGCTCAAGTCTCACAACCTATACTAAAATAAGGTCAAAATGGGTTCAGGATTTAGACATAAAGGGCCAAAACAGATCAAGAAGCTTAGGCCAATTAAGAGATCAAGAAACAATCTGTCAGATCTATGGAAAGGGAGAAATTTATGACCAAACATGAAATAGAGTATAATATAAATAGCAAAATGGATGATTCTGACATAATAAATTAAAAAAGGTTTTGTGTTAATAAAACCAGTGCAGCCAAGATTAGAAGGAAAGCAGAAAGTAGGAAACAATTTTCACATCCAGGGTTTCTGATAAAGGTCTCATTTCTAAAATAAAGAATTGCATCAAATTTATAAGATTATAAGGCTTTCCCCAATTTATAAATGGTCAAATGATATGAACAGAAAAAATTAAAACTATATAAAATCATATAAATGTTCCAAATCATCATTAATTAGGTAAATGAATATTAAACACTATGAGGTACCACCTCATACCTTTCAGATTGGCTAAAGTGACTAAGAGAGAAAATGATCAGTACTGGAAAGGCTATGGGAAGATTGGGACATAAATGGTCTATTGGTGGAGTTGTGAACTAAACCAACCTTTCTGAAGAGCAGTATGGAGCTATCACTAAAGAGCAATAAAACTGCACATACCCTTTGACCCAGTGATACTATTATTAGGCCTATTTCCACAAGAAATTTTAAAAAAAGGAAAAAGTCCCACAGTTTTAAAAATATTTATAGCAGCTCTTTTCATAGTGGCAAAGAATTTGAAAATGAGGGGATGCCCTCAATTGGGAAATGACTGAACAAGTTGTGGTATATGAATATTATGGAGTAGTATTGCTCTATAAGAAATCATGAATGGTCAGATTTTAGGGAAGCAAGGAAAGATTTATATGAACTGATGTTGAGCAAAGGAAGCAGAACCAAGAGAACATTGTACACATTAATAACATTGTGAATTGACCAACTATGAAGGATGAAGCTCCTTTCAGCAGTCACAGATATAGGACAGCCCTGGAAGACCTATTATGGATAACTCCATCCTTATTCAGAGGAAAATAAAAAACAAACAAATAAAAAAAAAAACCTCCACAGAATGTAAATGGAAAAATCTTTTAAGTTTTTCTTTCCTATTCCATGTTTTCCTTTCTTTCCCCCTGGTCCTAATTCTTCATATACAAAATGACTAATATGTAAACATGTTAAACACAAATGTCAATGTATATAACTTTTACTAAACTATCGCTAAGGGAAAAGGGGGTAGTAAGAAAGGATGGTGGAAAAATGTATAACTTATAAATATGAAGGTAGATGAATGTTGAAAAACTTTCATAATATAATTGGAAAAATAAAAATTAATTAATGGATAAAAACACTAATACTTCTTTATAGTAAGGTCTTAGATAGTGCAATGAATAGAGCACTGGAGATGGAAGCAGGAAGACTTGCCTTCCTGATTTCAAACCTGACACACTGATTATATGATCCTAGGCAAATCACTTAAAGCTTATTTGTCTCAGTTTCCTCATTAGTAAAATAGGATGGAGAAGGAAATGACAAACCACTTCAGGACCACTGCCAAGAAAACCCAAATAAGTTCACAGTGGGACATGTCTGAAATGACTTAACAATAACATTAAAGTACAACAACTATAATGAGTCTCATTTTACAAATGAGGAATCTGAGCCTAAGGAGTTAAATAGCTAGAAAGTGTCAGAGGTAGGATTTGAACCTATGTCTCCTTACATGCTAGGGCCAAAATGGTTTTCATTACATACCAACTAGGAAGAGTCCAAGGTAGACAGGGCCAGAAACAGAATTTTCTGTCAGTCCAAATCACTAACACCTATATCACATGACATATGCATCTTTTTATAAGGTGCTCCAATCATTCAAAGTTTTATTTTTCTTATGTCAGCAAATTAACATTTAATAAGTACAAGTATTTGCTGGTTGCAGAATGCTGTCTTAAGTACTTGCTAGAGATTAAATCTTGTTAAGAAAGGGTTCCATTTGTCATAGAACTTAATAATCTATAAGTAAAACAACATAATAACCCATATAATTTTAATATACAATATTATGGAAATAGGTTGGAGAGTTATGAAACAAACCATGATTTGAGGTCCAAGGTAAAAGATTGTTATAAGGATAGTCTGGAAAGAAGACATCTTCACTGAAGAGATGGAATGTTTATATAACATCCATTTTAAAAGATAGACAGCAATTCGATGGGTAGAAAGGGTGGAGGAAAGACATTTTGGGACAAAGGAAGAGGCACAAAAGTGTTAAAAACTGAAATATGCTAAGAAAGTTGAGAGTAGTGCATTTCAAATGGATAGTAGAGGGGTGTGTGTGTGTGTGTGTGTGTAAGAAAAGAGAAGGGTTTAATATGGACCTGGCAAGGTAGGGTGGCAACAAATAATCTTTCAGTCTTTTAGTTAACAAGCATTTATAAAGCATCAATGGGGAGCTCTTGATGATTTTTGAACAGAGGAGTATCATGAGTAAATTAATTCATGAAAAATTCTCCTAGATATGATATGAAGGGTGGATTAAACTGAGGAAAGAGTGGAAATAGGAAAATATAAGAAGAGATTATGGTGATGGTAACAGGGCCCATAATTCTGAATTTTGCATAAGTGTGTGTTTCCACATTATTTCATCTTGTAAAAAAATGTTAATTTCCTTAAGAATGGTTTTGGTCACTCATCCTTGCTTTATATTCAACCAGAGATTCTAGACCTTGTCTTAATTTCCTCTCTAGACTATAAAATCCATTGCATACATCTCATGAGTTTCAATGACAGACAGATCTGTAAAATGCAACGAATAATCAGATTAAGAGACCCATGTATTTTCCATACATTTAAAATTCTATTCATGATTTTATTCCAGTGTCATGTCTGAAACAATGATAATAAAAACCTAAAAAACGTTCTCTCTGGTGTTTCTTGGGTTCCAGTTGATTAAAAATAGAAAAGATTAAAAATAGAAAGATTGACATTCCCTTGCTTTTTCCTAATGGTTTGAACCATACTTTGAACATCAGAACACTGATTGATGTAGCAGTGTTGTGAATATAAAGGGGACTTCATTTGGGAAGACCAGGGTTCAAATCCTGCTCTGGGTACCCCAATAAACCTTTAGACTATAATTTCAGTGAAAGTAATAGCTGGTTTAATAAAAGAAATGCCTTACTGGGGTCTCCCCACAGTAGTGAAATCAGATCCTGTCCTTCTTCTCTCTTCCCCCCCCCTTCAAATAATCTAGGCACACAGTAGACATTATTTTTTTAAATATGAGGGGGTAAAAGGACATTCATGCTTCCTTCATATTCTGCACACAAGTTTCCAGGCTGAAAACTGCTATTTTTTTCTTTGGCACTTCTCTAAATGAATACCTACCATTAAACTCCAAGAGTATAGCTGCCAGAATTGCAACTAATTTTCTATTCAATACTTTAAATATACTTTCAATTGAGAATGCAGAAATGAGAGATATGAGTTTTGGGTGGGGAAACTATGATGTGTGGCTAGAAAGAAGAAAATCACTATCCAGTAGTTTTCTTTTTTAAACTAATTATTCTTGTTAATTAAGTGATAGATTCATTGTTTTTATACAATTATATAATTGAATAGAATATAGAATTGAATATTGAATCTATAGACACATCTCAACTTTCCCCATCACAGTTTAGATATATTGTGGGTCAGCATAAGAAATTAAATAGGAATTTTTTTGGAGTTTTATGAAAGCCTCAGATGACATGCAAAGGCTAACAGATAACACAGAAAAAGTTTAGAAACTCAGAAATGCAAAAAAATACATATTGTAAAATATCAACTGAAATTTTATAATAAGGTGCTATAATGACTGCATAAAAGAAAGAAAAAATCAGATGTCTTCTCTGGTATGAAGGAAAGGGTCAAAATTTTTATGCAAATTTTCTAGTTTGCAGTGGGAGTGCGTTCTGTACCCCTAAGGCAAAACTGCAGAATTAAAAGTACCATCAGTTATTCTCTCTTTCAGTGTCCTGGTGAAAAGTTCTAGTCACTTTATCCTAGCTATGACCTGATTGCAGTGGTTTTTTGGGGGAGGAATTTTTGTAAAGGGGTCTTTAATTTCATTACTGTATGGGAAACTCCTAGTAAGTAGAGTCCTTCCACCAAACAAGTTGACAGCTTCTCTACCACTTACAGTCTAAGAGACTTGTCTGGGGACACTAACAGGTTAAATGTCCTGACCATAATCACTAAATAAGTATGTATCAGTGGTAGAATTTGTGTTAGAAGTGAAACTTAAACTCATGTGTTTTTTTTTTTCTGATTTAGAGACCATCCCCTCTCCACTAACCCATGCTTTCTTTCTGTCAATGATACAAATAAGGCATGATGATGTTACAAATAAAGAAACCATTAGAAACTGAGATAAGATTTTTACTCAATATCCTTTTCCTATCTAGAAAGAATATGGACACAGTGATTGGATAATAAGGTAATTGGCAGTTGGCAGACTTTGAAATCCTAGATTGGCAGTGAGTTGTGAAGTATAGAAAAACATCACAATCAGCAAATACAAATAAAATAAATATGTTCTTTGCTATTGAAGCAGTCTATTAGAAAAAAAGTATTAAAAAGTATAGTTCTGACATATTTATACACTTTTAGGCAGAGAACTGAAGTTCAAGTCTCTTATCCCTATCTTGTTATCCTCATGCCTACATATCTATAGAGACATGTAAAGGAATTAATTTCTACCAGCAACTGTTGGTGGCCTGGAGCTGGAAAAGCAGAACTGAAAGATGGAGCAAAGAGAGTGAGAGCCAGTCTTCCTTGTAAATTTTAAAGCCTAAGGCATTTTACCTTTCAAGAAGTACTGTAGCTGTGAAGTATGTTTTCTGCCTCTGGCAGAGAGGTGGCAGACTACAGGTATGAAATGAGTTATACATTTACAGCCATTGCTAAATTATTGGTTCATTTTGTATGACTGTTCTTTTTATTACCAGGGCTCTTGTAAGGAGTGGTGACTCTGTGTGTGTGTGTGTGTGTGTGTGTGTGTGTAAGGATAGAACACCAAGAAAGCATTTTTAATAAGATGAATCCAATACCTGAGTGAGAACTCTGCCATGTCTGTCTCAAAAAACAGAGTAGCTAAGGAGGGTGGGGTGGTGAAAAGGTGACCTTGTCCTTTCCATAAGACATTTATGAAGGAAACCTGTGGGTTTCTCTAATTGCCACAATATTTATACCCTGAATGTGCCAGTATCTCTTAAAGCTTCAGACCAGGCAGTCCTTGGATTCATGTTCTCTCAATTTGAATTTGTTATATATGCCATGTATCCCACTATCTCATAGCTTCTATTCTTTCTTGTCTTATCTTTAATTTAGAGTCTAAACACAGATACCAGTCATGAGAATCCCTAGAACATATTTCCTGCGAATATTCTTTTACTAATGGACTGTTCTTTTCTAGCCCTCTTAGTCAATATTATTCTTCCATTCAATTCCCTACATGACCAGAGAAGGTTAATGATGAGTCACTCAAAAACATTCATTGCCTCCAACAATCTAGTTGCAGATAGCTGGCTCAGAGAATCAAAAGCTAGTCTTGCTGGTAGCAAATAAGCATTACAAAAACTAGGAAGTACCCAGATCTCAATATAGCAGCACTTAATATTCAGAATTCCTAAAATTCATGCTAAGCATATTATACAAATCAAAACTGCACTCTTAACAAAGCCAAATAATCCACTGTATTGTAAAATTTCTGAATGCTTCTCTAGGGCCAGGTTTTGGATTTATAGAATGGTGAATAGTTTCTAAGATAGCACTTCCTATATATTCTGCAGAGAAACTTTAGACTAGCTATATAAATGTATAAATACTTTAGAAATTTTGAAGTGAATTGAATTTTTTCCTTATGTAAATGTTAATAATTAAAATATCCAATTCATAACTCCTCAAATGTACAAATAGGATCCATAGAGTGCAGAAACAATTTTGAAGTATACATTTATTATTGCAAAGAAAAATAATGTGTTAATTCCTCAAAAATGAATGTATTAAAAGATTCTCAAGTGCATAAGACATTAGAAGGGCTGTAATATTCTGTTTAGAAGACTTTTTATATTTTCTGTAATAAAGACTCCATTGTACAAAGGTCTAAACATTCTGGCAAGGTCCAGCAATACTTAGAATCATTAACGCCAGATACATTTTATATCCTTATTAGGTTATGCAAAAAAGACTGACTGAATAACTGAGGATTGTGCCTTTCTTAGGCCTGCAATTTTTTCCAAATGATTTAAGCCCTCTTCAGTCTTTACAATGGGACTTCAAACTGTTTAATATGAAAATATTCCCATTTATTGTGTGTATGTATGTAAGTAGATGCTAAGTATAATATATGTTTTCATTAAGCAGCACAAAACTGAAACTGTTTCAGTTTTTAAAAACAAGCAACCAAAATATAAATAAGTTTAAATCATTACAAAGTCTTGCAGAAACTTTTTTTTAATCCCTATTGGTATAGGAGCTCTCCCTAGACCAGTTAATGTTAGAAAAGCTTTTATGAAAATTAGGGGAAAATTCACTAACCAATAGGGAATAAACTGAAACTTAGTAAATTCAATATAAAACAATTAGGTAAAATATAGAGCATATTGTTTTAGCTCCCTTTTGGCTTATATTACTTTACTAACTTGTAAACTTATGAGATATATATATATATATATATATATATATATATATATATATATTCCCAAGGTTTTCGTATATTGAATACAATTTTAGAAATTCAAAATGTCCAAATATTCACAGATCTCTAGTTAACACATCTAGCAAAAGAGGATTCATTTAATAATAGTGCTGTCAATTCTCACACAATCCAGAAATGATTGATTTATTGGTAAGTCTAAGACCCTACTCTTTTACCTTTTCCATTTATTCCCAGTGTACATTTGAGGGGATTGAGGTTTAGAGATTTGTCCAAGGTCATACAGCTAATAAATATCTGAGACAGAATTGGAACTCAGGTCTTTCTGATTCCAAGTCCAATTCTCTATCCCTTGTGTCATCTTGTTTCCCCATATTGTCTAGAACACTCACTTCAGTGAGATCATAGATCCATTGAAGAATTAAAGCATATACTGTTAGAGAAAATCAACTCCATATAGGATAGGGAATTTCCCTAAAATTACCAAAAATTTAGTTAATTTGGGACTAAAATAGTACATGTTTTATTCACATGAACCAATACTTCCATTTATGATGCAGGATTTGGGATTAATTAATTCCATGGACATGCAGACCACTTAAGTTCTTTGTTTTAGGGGCAATGGAGAAACTGACCATATTTCTTAGTCCTTCCATTATCTTATATTGATCACACTATTTCTTCCTGTGTTAACAACCAAATTAAACATGTGTGAGATAGTTCCTACTTAAAGAACTTAAGAAGAAGAACATTTGTTCCCCCTTTTCATATCTATAATTCATAATGGAAGAACTGATTAGCACAGTAGGAGTAGATGCTCATCAAGATAAGAGAATGGCATATTGGAGATGGCAATAAATTTAAAAATCATTTAGCTCAACCTTACAATTTTACAAAGAGGTTAAATACTTCCCTGAGGTTATGCAAGTAGTAGATAGTACATTCAAAATCAATTTCTCTGCTCCAAAACCTCCATTCTTCTATCCATTGAACCATACTTTCTCCCAAACTGTGTACTTTTCTATCCCCCTGTTATCAGTTCTTCCATTCATACATTTCTCTTTGGAAATTTATGATCCATTCCTTTGATTTGTTAATTTGTCAATTTCTCCAATTTTCCCAATTTCCATTTCTATGCATCCTGTCCCACTCTACCATTCCTATTTCTGGGTTCCCATCATTTTCTATAGACAAAACCTTGATATCAATATGGATTCAATAAAGGAGAAACAAAGATAGTACCAAATCCCTTTGATCCCATTATACTATAAGAACTTTGAGATCAAAGACTGTTCTTTTCCTTTTTCTTTTGTATATCCAGAGTTTAGCACATGTTGTTACTGTTTTTCAGTTATGCCCAACTCTTTGTGGCCCCATTTGGGGTTTAACATTCCTTCTCTAGCTCCTTTGATTAGACTTTCCTTTAGTTATATCCCCTTTTTGCTATTCCAGGGTATGTTTGCCAGAAGAACATAGGCATGTCCCTAGGGGAAATCCCACCTCCTTACATTGACCATTGTTCCCCTTATACACACACATACACACACACACACACACACACACACACACGTGAAAAGTTGAAAGCAAATAATAATACATATAAAGAGAGACTATTCAATGACTCTTTATGATGAAAATTCCAGAGATACAATCAAACCTACGGTCTCTACTGGTCTTCATCTACTCTTACTACCAAAAAAAATATAAGGGGTAGGCTTCTCTCCTTTAGACTGTGACTTTGAGTTTAAAGCCTGGGCCTTCCTATACTATACACTACAGACTGGGACCATATTCTAAAGATGGCCCATTATTTCACTGATTCGATATTTTGTCAGTTAAATTGTCTTCACTGGAAAAAATAGCAGCTATTCAGAGTGATAGTGTTCTGCAATGAGCCATCCAAATTAGCCTACCTTTCATTGTGTATAACTTTATTTCTTTGAGGAGTCTCAGATTTCTTTATAGTATTCAAACTACATAGACAATTTTCAGGTCCTCAACGTAGTCACATATTCCAGGATCTTATAGCTTAATGCAAAAATTTGACTCCTTTTTGTCAGGTGTACTCATTATCATTATTATGTCAAGTCCCTCCAATCCTTGGTTGGTTAAAAAATCATTTTTCTTGCCTTTAACAACAATTAAAAAAATTTTTTTTTACATTTATAGCAATGGGGTTAGGTGACTTGCCCAAGGTCACACAGGAATTATTAAGAGTCCGAGACAAGATTTGAACTCAGGTACTCCTGTCTCCAGGGCTAGTGCTCTATCTACTGCACCACCTAACTGCATGCACCCTTTAACAACAATCTTGTGAGTTAACCAACTATGATGGATGAAGCTCCCCTCAGTTCAGAAATCAAGGAAGGACAACTCCAGAAGACCCGTTATGGACAATGCCATCCACATCCAGAGCGGGGAGAAAACAAATCCAAAAATATCCACAGAATCTGAATGTACACTATGTTCACTTTTTAAAAAACATCTCTTATGTTTTTCCTCCCTATCTCATAGTTTTCTTTCCTTTCCCCTTACTCCTAATTTCTGCTATAAAAAATGACTAATACGTTAAACAGAAATGTACATGTACAACTTTTAACAGACTGTTCACTGCCAAGGGAGGGGGATGGGAAGTGAGGATGGTAGAAAAATGTGTAATATAAATTTGTAAATGGATGATTGTTGAAAAACTACTAAAACTTGTAATTGGGAAAAAATTAAATTACAATTAAAAAACCCCTTTTCCCTCTGGGTTCTTATTTTTTTGAACACCATTAAAAAATCACCTACTAAATTAGGTCAAATGGTGCTGCTCCTCTCCTTCCTTCATTTCTTATTTCTTTCAACTTATTGTGCTAGATAGTTCAATTATTTTTCTCTAGTAATCTTTTATTTTTAGGTTTTTGCAAGGCAAATGGAGTTAAGTGGCTTGCCCAAGGCTACACAGATAGGTAATTATTAAGTATCTGAGGCCAGATTTGAACTCAGGTACTCCAGACTCCTGGGTCAGTGCTCTATCCACTGTGCCACCTAGCTGCACCTTTCTCTAGTAATCTTAAAGGGATTGTTGATCATAAGATCATCTAGAATTGAGTTCAATTCATTCATTTTAGAGATGAATACATTAAGACCTAGAAAGGCTCAATGTCTAATCTAAGTGAAAGTCAGTCCCTGCCCTTAAGGATCTCCCAATTTAATGGGAGAGACAAGCAAAAAATATGTACAAACAAGGATAAATAGGAAATAATTAAGAGAGACAGAATACACAGAATGAGAGACAGAATACACAGAATTAAGAGAAGTTAGGAAAGACTTTCTGTAGGAGACTGAAATTTAGCCAGGGCTTAAAAGATGCCATGGAAACCAGGAGACAGACTTGAAGAAGATCATACTAGGGAAAGAGTCAATGAACTTGAACAAAGTTGAGATGGAGCATCTTACTTGAGAGATGGCAAGGAAACCACTGTCACTGAATTAAAGTATACACAGAGGGCAAGAAGGCTGAAAGTGCGTGTGTGTGTGTGTGTGTGTGTGTGTGTGCGCACACATGTTTGTGTTTGCATGTGGTGTATGGTGGGACTAATTTATGAAAGGTTTTGAATGCCAAATAGAAGATTTTATATTTGATTCCATAGGGGATAGGGAACCACTGGGGTTTATTGAGGAGGGAGATAAAAGTATCAAACCTACATTTTAGGAAAATCACTTTGTCAGCTGTGTGGTAGATGGACTAGAAGTGGGGAGAGACTTGTGACATGGACTCCACAAGGTAGGCTATTGTAATAATCCAAGTGTGCAGTGATGAAGGTCTGCACCAGGCAGTATCAGAGGAGATAAGGAGAAGGGGATATTTGAGAAATATTGTAAAGGTGTAATCAAGCGACCCAGGCGACAGATTAGATTTAGAAGTGAGAGACAGAGGGGAGTCAAGGATGATTCCTAGGTTTTGAACCTGGGAAGAATCAGAAGAATAATGTTGACCTCAACAATAATACAGAAAATTGTAGGAAGATTTGGAGGAAGAATAACACTAATGAGTTGCTCAATTTATAAATGAGGAAACAGAGAAGGTAAGTGACTTTCTCAGGGTTATAGAGCTATAAGAATTTTACCTGCAAGTCAATTCTTCTGACTCCAGCTCCAGCACTGTTTCCACTGCTTCCACTTTAATGTACATACATACATATATGTCTATAGGAATGTATATATCTATTATAAATATGTGTGTACATATACTTAAAATTTGGGAGGGAATCAATATAAGCTTTTTAAAGTTTTAGGGAGAAATATGTTAGTAACTAATAACAGAGGGGCAGCTAAGTGGCACAGTGGATAGAGCAATGTACCTAGAGACAGGACCTGAGTTCAAATCTAGCCTCATACACTGACAAGCAGTGTGTCCTGGGCAAGTCACCCTGTTTGACTTACTTTCCTTAGCTGTAAAATGAACAGGAGAAGGAAATGATAAACAACTTCAGAATCTTTCCCAAGAAAAGCCCAAATGGAGTCATGGAAAGTCAACACAACTGAAACAAATAAACAGCTAGGACAGAAAGCAAATTTTGAATTGGTAGCAGGTATGAGAACATAATCAGAGTTATAAGTAGATGATCAGAGTATGTTATACTCATATCATCCCATTCCATGTCCACACAGACAATTCAAACTTCTATCTGGTCTCTTGGGAGCTCAGTGCCCTGATTTCCCTGAGATCTTTCTCTGTTCATGAGTTAACCTCATATTTTTCTTTTAATTAACATAAAATTAACTTAAAGGACAATTAATATGCCTCAGTTGTCAGATTATGAGCAAAAGTACTAATCACAATTATGGAAATATAAAGAGCTAAAGACAAATTTGAGAAAAATTGTTAGAAAAAAATAAGTAGATTTGGGTGATATTTTCTTTGACATTTAATAGCAATTTTTTTTTTTAGGTTTTTGCAAGGCAAATGGGGTTAAGTGACGTGCCCAAGGCCACACAGCTAGGGAATTATATCAAGTGTCTGAGACCGGATTTGAACCCAGGTATGGACAAGGCCAAAAGCCTACAGCACCAAGTATTCCCAGGCGGTCTCCCATCCAAGTACTAACCAGGCCCGACCCTGCTTAACTTCTGCGATCAGATGAGATTGGGCGCGTTCAGGGTGGTATGGCTGTAGACTGTTTAATAGCAATTTGGCTGTGAGAAAGTAAATTGATCTTTATGAGACTCAGTTTCTTCATTTATAAATTTAAAAAATTAGTCTTGTGTTACTTAAAAATTATTATAAAAATAAAAAGAGATAATGCATGTACAGCATTTTTAATTATAAAATATAAAACAGTTACTTTGCATCATTACACGTTAATTCTATTCCACTGAAGTTTTAAAAACTATCTCAGAATTAAAACACTGGACATAAAAATCAACAGATCCTTATTTTTGCTAGACAAGTTACAATCCAAATCTCATATTCCAATGAGCTAGGACTCCTATTTGAACAAACTCCAAATAGTAATGGCATGTTAATGACTGATACTGATATCATGTTAGTGCTCACTAAGCAAAGGACAGAGTAGCGCTGCTGTGACATATTTGGGAATGTTTGCACTTCAGTTAACCAAGAGGAAAACTCCAGAGTCAGAGCAAAAGGATTCCAGGAAGAGCTGTACTGAAGAAAGGTGGGATATGCAAAAGCAAATTCCCATTATATTTGAAAACTAATCCATTTTAATGGCATTTTAAAAAAATCCAGTGATGTCAACTTTCTAATATATTTAGGGTCATAAAGCTGGGAGAAACCATAGAAATTTAGCACATTTGTACTGTGTGGATAAATAAACCAGGGAAAGGGATTCGACCAAGGTCACACAAAGTCACATGTAATAGAATAAAGAATGATTCTCAAGACCTGTGACTTCAACTATGGTTTTCTTTCTAACATGTTCATGTCCAGGTAAAATATTTGGGTAAAAATACAGCAACAAACTTAAAATAATACTCTTTATACTAAATTTTTTCACAACTGGGTTCCAAGCAGTTTTTGGAAGAAGTAATCAAGGCTATCTATAGTCATATGAAGTCATATGAAGAAATGTTCCAAGTCATGATATTAATTGGAGAAATGCAAATTAAAATTTCTCATAGGTACCACCTCATACCTATCAGATTGGTTAATATAACAAATAAGGGAAATGACAAATGCAATCATACATTGTTGGTGGAATTGTGAACTGAGTCAGCTATTCTGGAGAACAATTTAGAGAATAACTATGCCCAAAGGGCAATAAAACTATACATAATTTTTGATCCAGTAATATCACTACTAGGTCTGTATCCTAAGGAGATCACAAAAAAGGGAAAGAGACCTATATGTACAATAATATTCATAACAGTTCTGTTTTATAATGGCAAAGAATTAGAAATTGAGAGGAAGCTCATCAATTGGAGAATGGTTGAACAAGTTGTGGCATATAAATATAATGGAATATTATGGTTCCATAAGAAATGATAAGCAGGCAGATTTCAGAAGAACCTTGAAAGATTTACATGAACTGAGACTGATGAAGTGAGCAGAACCAGGACAGCATAAACAGTAACAATAATATTGTTGATGATCAGCTATGATAGACTTAGCTCTTCTCAGCAATACAGCAATTAATTCTAAAAGACCTGTGATTGAAAATGCTATGCATATCCAGAGAAAGAACTATGAAATCTGAATGCAGATCAAAGCATAACATTTTCACTTTTTAAAATTTGTTTTTTTTTTTGCATTTTTTCTTCTTGTTATTTTCCCTTTTTGTTCCACTTCTTTCACAGTGTGATTAAAATGGAAATGGTATATAACTCATATAGCCTGTATATATTGCTATCCTTGGGGGGGGGGGAAGGAAGGGGGAAAGGGAGAAAACTTTACAATGATTATGAAAATTATCTTTACATATAATTGGAAAAATAAATAATTAAAAAAAAGAAAATTCTGGCCTAGTACAATATTTGATATCTTTAAATGTTTAATGAACATTTGACTTAAAATTACTTTTTGACTCTAGACTTGATCTCATCATCAATGTGGATGTACTCTAAATCAATGCCGATCACATAGTCCTTCCACATCTTTTCTTCCTATGAAGAGAATCAATCAATTCTTTGCATAAATCCTTCCTAGTGAATTTACCTGACATCCAGAAGTTTTTCTTTTTCTTCATTTCAGAGATACCAGTGAAGCAACAGAGCTATCTTATTGCTTTTCTCAGCACCTGATAAATCTTTTCAAATCATATGCATAAATGTCTTTTATTTTTTCTTTTTTACTCATAAATCAAAGCAATAATTCAATTAGATCTATTTGAAACAAAATTTGAAATTTAGTAGCAATGGTTTTGGCGATATGAGTAGTATGAGTTTTCCAAAGGGAAAAAAATGCATATTATCATAGGATCATCAGCTAAGAACCAGAAAAGACAACAGAGGTCATGCAGTTCAACTTCCTCACTTTACAGATGAAGAAACTGAGGCCAAAAAGGATAAGTGACCTGCCCAAAATCCTGTTAGGTGTGAGAATATGATTCAATCACAACATATATGAATTGTGTAATAGGAGGTCATATTTTTGAATTAATATTTTATTTTCCCCAATTACATGCAAAAACAATTTCTAACATTTGGGGTTTTTTTTTGCTTTTTACAATTTTTAGTCCCAAATAGTAGGTCATATTTTAATTAGATTTTACTAGAATTTTAAATATTAGTACATTTTAAAATTCTATTCTTCATTTTATCTAGGTAGATAATGCTTTCATATTTGCTTTACTCTTTTAATTTCAACCCTTTAAAATATTGCATACAGATTACCCAAAGAAAATATTGTGCATTGCTTACAGCCTTACTCTATAGCTATCAATGTTAGCAGTGGATGCAGCCTATAGAAAATTTCTTGTTTCTATTCATTCTATCAGGAAATAGCCTCAAATTCTCTTAGACTCTGAAGTTTGATGGTAGCCATTGAAATGCCACAGTGTATTCTACTGAGTGCCAGGTCTTACTCAGGTCAGATCAGTGAAAAGGAAGAGAGACAAGAAAGCTATGCAACATTTAACCACAGAAAGGATATTCAGCAAGAATGCCACTTGGTTTCAAGTAAATGTGAGCCCCATCCTCTTTCATCTCTATATGGAAATTCATCTGGTAGGAAATTTTGCTGGTTCCTCTTGAGATGGGACATCTGAGTAAGTCTAAAAGATCTTTTTTTTAAAAATATCTTTATCTGGGGTGGCTAGGTGGCGCAGTGGATAAAGCGCTGGCCCTGGAGTCAGGAGTACCAGGGTTCAAATCCAGTCTCAGACACTTAATTACCTAGCCGTATGGCCTTGGGCAAGCCACTTAACCCCACTTGCCTTGCAAAAAAAAAAAAAAAAAGTCAGTAACATATCTTTACCTGATCAGGATATTGTGCCAAAGGTTAAGCCCCAGTCTTCTGGGTCACTTAATTATATTGGGAAAAACTTCTGGTCTTTTAGAAAAAAATTAGCCCTGCCCATATGGAAGAGGCTCTTATGTTGATCCCACCATGAATTCTTTGTTTACTCTGGTACAACCCACCAGAAATCAAAGTATCCAGAAAGAAACTAGATTGATTTCATGATAAAATTATATTCAATAGCAAAGTTAACACTGGTGGGAAATCACTTGCTTGAAGTGTTTCTAAGGTCTTTAGCTTATGATATGATTTCTAAAGTTCCAGATCAACTTACAAAAACCCCAAAATTAATTTTCATGCATAGTGTAAAGGAAGCTAGAATTCCATGGGAAATGAAACTTTCTAGTCTGAAAACAAAACTAGTGAAGCTGTTTGGAAGCGCTGTTGGAACCCATGGAAAAGACCTTAGAAATCATTGCTTAAAACTGTCAAAGATATATAAAAAGAGGATTTGATTTTTACTACTATTTTTATGATTGTGGAAGTACAGTATGGAATAAAGAGCATTGGATTAAGAGTTAGGGATCCTGGGTTTGGGATCTACCTCTCATTTAATTAGCTGTATGTCCTTGGATTAATCAGTCTTTTCTGGGTCTCATCTCTAAATGAAGGCTTTGTACTAGAAAACTTAAAAATTCTCCTTCTAGCTCTAAAATTCCATGATCTATTATAATAGTTTGTGACAAGATCTGAAGTAGTTTGGCTCAGACTAACACCTTTTGTATGAGTTTTAAATTTTATTTTTTATTTATATCTAAATGAGAAAAACACATTATTTCCAGGTATCCACTTAGGCACTCAGGAAATACTACCCAAGCTGCTGTCCTTGTCTGATCTCTGAAAGAATAGAGAAACACCAAAGTATCTATCCAACCTGGCATTTACAAGAAATTGAATAGCTCATATTGTTTAAAAGGATTATTGGTGCCAAAAAGAATCAGCAGGGCTTGGGAAAGCAGAGTGAGCCAAGGAAATCAGACTAACAATGGTCAGAATTGCTATTGCTAATTGCATACAGTTGACTGGGAAGAGCTCATACAAGGAACAGTCTTATAATTATTTCCTTATTACTTGAGAAGGTACAGTAGAATTGGGAAGGAATATATTAGGAGATATCATTGATTTTTTTTTTTGCTTTACTTCCGTTTTTTCAAGGCAATGGGGTTAAGTGGCTTGCCCAAGGCCACATGGCTAGGTAATTATTAAGTGTCTGAGGTCGGATTTGAACCCAGGTACTCCTGACTCCAAGGCCGGTGCTCTATCCACTACACCACCTAGCCGCCCCCTCCAATAACTTTTTGAAGAAATAAGAGATCACCTCTTATTTCTGGCTCCCACTACCTCTGATCTTTTCTTCTTTCTCTCTCTCTCTTCCCTTTCTATCCTTTTATCTTCTTTCGGGGGTTTAATTTCATCTTTAGGAACAACACAAGACCTTTAAAATGGGTTACTAAGAGGAAAAGAGAGAATAGAAGTGATATAAATTCTAATAACAACAGCATTCATGTAGTGCTTAAGATTTGTAGAATTTTAAAAATGTTATCCTCCCCAGTGATGCAGAGATCTTAAGTGATTTGCCAAGAGACATTCATATTAAATGTATGTGACACAATCTGAACTCAGTTCTTCCAGACTCCAAGTCCAATGCTCTAGTGACTAGGTCACCTAGAAAATCTTCATGCCCAGAGATCTGCTCTGGTGTAAGGATACCTGCCTTCTTGAGCATAGAGAGCTTTGGAAAAGGAGTGCCCTCAAAACAATACTTTCATCATTGACACTATCTAATTTTCAATCTTGCATTTCAATAAAATCTTCAGCTTTTAAATAAAGAAAAATGGTAGGGGGAGGGGGATTGAGGAATGAAGGGGTCCCAAATTCTTAATCAGTCCAAACTTGAATTTCACTCATTTCTTTTCTACTGCAACTGCAGCAAGTTGATGAGATGTGGCATCATTATATTGCCAGCCTGAAGACAGGTATCACATTTAAAGTTATTATGAATGTTTGTTCTTCGTTGTTGAAGAGGATCATGATATTAGAAAGCTGATGTCATGACTTGCAAGTGAATTAGGTTTAAATGAAGGAGGGCTGTGCAAAAGCACCAGTCTCACTTTCTCCTTCGGAGTCATATGGGTCCAGTGATCAGATATGAATCAGGATGACTGGAGATAGCCCTGAATGCAGTGGCAAACCTTTGCCTTTTGAAGTTAAGATTTTTAACAGGTCTTAGTTTGACTGAGGCAATGCCCATTCAGGGATTGATAAAGGCTAGGTAAGAAATGAAGGAAAGAATATCCTATTTTACCTAGTAAAAAACTCCATCAATAATGGTAGGGGAAGACCCTCAAGGTTTCTGGCCAAAACAGAAACAATTGCAATTTACATATTCACTCTGAACCATCTTGGGGGCCCAAGCAATGATCTTGTAGTCTTGGTCTGGGACCTTTTGTTGGCTAGTCTATAAAAAACAGAGTGAATTGGGTTTAAAACAGAACTAGACTAGGAAATAGAAATACCTACAGCATAGATGTGCTTAAGGAAAACTTTTGAAGGAGATCTCACAATTTCAAGGGATCTGATATAGGAATTTCTAGGGTGGGAAAGATGGTTGAAGCCTAAAGCTTTAATGAACAAACTAAGTAGCAAGATGGAGAAGGAATTTTTGTCAACAATCTTACCAGACTTGTGGGAGCTGTGGTCAATCATAGGGGAGAATAAAGACAGTTTTGTGAAATATCTTCAAGGATCTGTTTTGTACTCTTAAAAAAGGTTTAGATTGATAGTTCAAGAGAATGAAACCATTTTAGCATGCACTTATGAAGTACCACATGTTACAAAAGAAGCTATTTTAAAAGATATTTTATTTTTTCCAATTACATGCAACAGTAGTTTTCAGCAATCATTTTGTAAGTTTTGAGTTTCATATTTTTCTCCCTCTCTACCTTTCCTTCTACTTCCTGACAGAAAGCAATCTAATATAACCTACATATGTATAACCATGCTAAATGAAGATCCATATTAATCATGATGTAAAAGGAAAATTAAATTGAAATAGGAAAAAGAACATTAGAGAAAAAATAAAAAACATCACTTTTAAAAATTGAAATTAGTAAGCTTTGGTCAGCATTTAAATTCCATAGTTCCTTCTCTGGATATGAATGGGTTTTTTTTTTTTTCCATCACAAGTCTTTTAGAATTGACTTTGATTATTATACTGTTGAAATAAATAAATCTATCATAGGTGATCATCTCTTGAAGTTGCTATTAGTATGTACAATATTCTTCTGGTTCTGCTCACTTCACTTAGCATCAGTTCATGCCAGACTTTCCCAGCTATTTGGAAGTCTCATTCCTCATGATTTCTTATAGAACAATAGTGTTCTATCACATTTGTATACCACAATTTCTTCAGTCATTCCCCTATTGATTGACATCTCCTTCAACTTCCAATTACAAAAAGCTATTCTTATTTCTACAATGTTGCTTCTAAGATTTCTCTATACTATCTCAAGGACATAGTAACCATCCAATGGAATCTGTATGGGAATGGGCCTGTACCCTGGCTCTTTCCAAAGGATTCCTTGATAACAGGTATGTGAAATCAAAGATTTATGGTTGGTTTCTATGACTGACAGTAGATTGACAAAGAACTGATTTAGTAGATGTTAAATCTCTCTTCTCCCTTTCTTCTAAATGTATGTCTTGGGTTTTCAGTAGTTTTATCTTGAATTTCCCACAATGGGGAAATAGGGGAAATTTACTTTTCTTCCCTATTTGGCAACACCTGTGGTTGCTTGCATGTGGGGGTGACAGTTTGTGCTGTTTAGGTTATTTTGAGGTGGATCTCAAGTTTCTGATTGCTTCTTAGGTTCTGCATGTTTTCTCTGAACTCTAGCAAGTGAAGATGACCCTGAGATGAGTATTTTCTGGATTTTTCTAGATATCTTATGAGTTCAAGATACTGGGTTCCAAGTATATCTTTCTTTTAGATGATGACTTCTGATACAGCTCCTTGGAGAAGAAAAAGACCATCTGAGTAGGATAATGGCAGTCCAAGGAGCCCTTTAGGGAGAAGAGCACTTTCTTCTTTGGGCCATGAATTTTACTTTAAGAAACTACCTACATAATCAGGAAGGAAATTCAATGTCTCTGGTCCATTTGTTTACTTTGTTAATTCTTTCGTAGGGTCAAATGCAATTGTATTTTACTTAAAATAGCTTACTACAACTGAGTAAATTATTATTTATTACATTAAGTGAATAAATTTTTTACTTAGATTTTATATTCCCTCCCCCTCCTAGTTTATAGGAGGAAATTATATTTTCTTTCTTATATTGTCTTCTGACTTTGGGTTTCGGCCTAAAGCAGCTGTCCTGATCTCTGCAGTCTTTGATATGCACTTTTGAGAGAGTATATAAACTATTTTCAAAATTAGAGCCTGCTAACTGAAAAACAAATAGAAGAGGTGGTTTTTGATGACCACAGTAAACCGCTAACCAGGTGGGAAATTATGCCTGGGCCTGCAGTTTTGTCCTGATTCACAAAGGTGGAGTCACAATTCTATTTACCCACCCTGTTTTAGCTGTAAAAAACAGCTGCAAAATGAGTAAGACATTATTAAAGCAAATGTGGTAGCTATTTATTTAGCTCTATGGTCTTTCAACAGGCTACTGAACATCTATCAGCTGGCAACAGCTTTCAGTCCATACGACCTGGGTTTAATTCAGAACTAATGACCTAGAAGCTAAGATGAAAGCCATACTCTCAGGTTACCAATCCTCTGAGTATCCAGTCCTCTCACAGTCTGCCTTGACTAACAGCAAAAGAATTACTAGATTTATTTTTATCAACATCAATCACTCACATTTTAGTTGACAATTGTGGATTCAAACTCAGTCATGACATTGGATTCTGTAGCTCAATGACAATCTAAATTTAAAAGTGGTGGGTGTGGAGGGAGATACCAATTAAGACCCAAGAAATATAAACTTAGAAAATTCAGGCTGTATACAAGTACATTTGAGCAAATTTAACATGCTACTTTAAATAGAAATGACAATGGAAATTTTACACAGAACAATTTGATATCAGAGATTTCTGGATGTCATATAGGCTTTGGCTCAGTTTTCAGTCTTCAGAATACCTGAAATACTGACTATAAGAATTGGTATTTATTAATAATTTTCAAAAACCCTTAGCGGGAAACTATATAATTTTCTTCAGTAATGTATTTTACTGTTTTAACAATTTTTTGTGAACAAATTTCATCTTTAATTTATGCTAAGGCCTTAATGAACCCATGATGAACACATTTTGGTAATGCCAGGCTATTAATGGCAAGCATTTATTCTATTTTTTGGTAAGTCAATGGGGTTGAGTGTCACACAGTTAAATAATTATTAAGTGTCTGAGGTCAGATCTTAACTCAGGTCCTCCTGACTCCAGGGCTGGTGCTCTGTCTACTGTGCTACTTTGTTGACCCCAGCTTTGTATATAGTAACTCATTTGATCCTCATAACAAAATTGTAAGGTAAAATTATCATTCTAAATTTACAGATAAAGAAACTGAGGGAAAAAGAGGTTAATTGACTTGCCCAGGGTCACTTTAGCTAGTGTCTGAAACAGGATTTGAATTTTGGTCTTTCTGACTCAGTCCATTATCTATCTACTACATAAAATTCTCAGGGATTTTCATCACTGATATTACAGAAAAATCAAATTATCCTTCAGACCATCAGGTTAATGTACAAGTGCCTTTTGCTCTACAGTAGTCTGCTTCAGGAGGCAGAGAATTGAGAACTGATTATCTGCTCTGTTACCCCGTGACCTTGGGCAATTTCCTTACTTGTTCTGGCCTCAGTTTCCCAAATTATAAACTAGAAGGGAGTTAGATTCCATTTGAAACAAAGAGTAAAATTTACAGCCTACAGTTAGTGCTTGTCTATGTTTAATAATTATAGGAACTACTTGAGTTGTAAAAATCAAATCATTTTTTATATACACATAGAAATTAAAGCATGCTTTCCACACAATCTCAAACAACTCCACATAACATTTGTCCTTTCTCTGTGGTTATCATTTATCCAAAGAGAACCAAGATTTCTTCAGAAGGTACCTCATTTTGGTCAATTTGTGTTTTTTTTTTTTTGACTTGATGAAAGCATCTACCTCTTAGGGATTCTTGCACATAGCATTCTCCATCCCACGTAATTTCTCTTTTTATCAGTTGCAGTTCAGTAATTTCCACTTCCTTCTCACATTTAATAATCTCTATAATTCCTTTCTCTTACAACTCTTCCTAAATTACTTCACAAAAAAATTATCCTTCTATCCCATTCATTCATGTAAGCAAAAAAAATTCATTTATCTTTGTGCCTGATAGAGTCTTTCACCTGGATCATGGTAAAGGAAAGCTACACCTTTGGAAGTGAAACTAGATCCAATTAGGATCTAGCAGTCTTTGGATAGTAATTAAGATCTGGCAATGAAAAGAGCACCAACTTTGGGGTAAATAGGAGTCTTAGATTCTAGTAATCTTTGGGCAATCACTTCCTGACCTATAAATGAAGAGTGGATTACATGATTTTTAAGGTTTCTTTTCTCTAAGGTTTTAGCTTCTAGGATTCTTTAGAACATTTGAAACTACCCACTTCAGGATCTCCCTAAAAATTACTCATCATTTACCTCCATATATTCCAGTAAAACCACTCTTCCTCAAACATTAGCAGTCAAAATAAACCAAGTTGATTTTTTATTTCATTTTTGTTTTCCCTAATTGTTGAGTCCCTTTCTGGACTCCCTCAATCTTCCCCAGGTGAGCATTGGAGGGGCAGGAGCCAAGGAAGACAAGTTTCTCCCTCTACACCAAGGTCTCCATTTATTGACCCACATACAGTGCTTAAATACCTCTGCAGTCTCTAATCCACTCCCACTCTCATGGTGCTTAATAAGGTAAGGTTCTGGTGCTCAAGGACACCAGATGAAGATAATTTACAGTGCTCTCATACACAACAGTCCCTAGCACTTAATTACTATCATGAGAACATTAATATTTTCTATTTCTTTGAGTACTACACATAAAATTTCTGTGGGTTAAAATCTGAACCTTAAGACAACGTATCAACGAGAAAGTCCATCCTGAATTTCAAACATCTGACAAGTGAATTTTTGAAATATAAGACCTTTAAAAATATGTACTGTTTAAATTCGTACCGTTACTAGTCCTTTGGCATCAAAGAGGACCATACTAACCTACCAAGTGATTGGGGCATGAGTTGCACAATTACATTTTTTTTTATAATGAGGGGTATTCTGTGCAAGGCATCCTTCTCACTTGGCTTTACCAGAATCCTTCCACCCCTTGGCCTGATTGATAGGAAAGAGGACAATTGGAGTTGATTTGGCTACTACTTGATTTTAAATTGCTTTAAGTTCCCCCCTTATCAGTGCTTCATCAATGCCAGGCAATTATTAGTATGTGATATATATTGTATAGGTAATATTATATTACCTATCTTAGTCTTATTTGTGTTAAATAATTCCTGAGTTAATGCCCATCTCTTTCTTTCCTAAAAACATTTGTGTATTTTGTTTAAATCCTTAAAACTGTTGTTCCAACATTTATTGTTTAATTGACACTGTATCTGCTTAAAGTACTTTTTTGATTTGGCAAATGTCACTTATTTAGTGACAAAAAAATAACCTTTCTCTGAAAAAAATAATTTTTCAAAACATAGATCCACCCATACACAGGGTCATCACAAATTTTTGCTGAACAGCAAATTATAAAATTTGATATGAGCACTTCAGGTAAATTATATTTTATCTTGAAAATAGTTAAGTTGGTCATAATTAACTTATTGAGATTTTCAAATTGAGCGCTTTGCCCTGAAATATTTTGGGATAACAATTAAAAGGGATGTGAGGTGAGGGGAGGGGAGGCAGAAGAGGCAGAGATGTGCCTCACCTGTGATTGATCCAGGTGTATGCACTCAACCCCTCACCATCAGAGGTGAGGCTCAGCTCTGCCTCCTCTTGTCTCCTCCTCAAGACAGGTCCCTGATAATTAAGGCGAGCAACAGTTGGCAGATTCAAGCAGTAAATACTTCCATTCACTCAGGGATGGTTTCCTAGTGAAGGAATGGATGGTTTTTGAAAACAAATTCATAACAGCCCCTGAAAAATCCTGCTGATAGAAAGATTCTCCCTGACAAGAAACAAGAGATCCAGCTGGGATCTGGCATTTTCCTTAGGAAGCTTCTTCCAAGGGAACACCAGGGAGCTGCTAAAAAAGGCAGTCTGCCCAGAGTCACAGAGTAATCTAGTACAAAGCATCGCACAATTTGAAAGGTATTAAAGTCTAAAGAAACAGCAAAACAATAGGAGCCATCTAGTTTGACTTCTGAATGATTTCTCTTAAGCTATCATTAAATAGAGAGATATAGGATTCATGAACTGTGAAAGCAACTTAGACATAAGAACTAAAATACTTAATTATTTACATTGGGAGAATTGCGCTATAGGAGGAGGTGGATAGACTCCAAGTAGTCTTCTCTCAATGACAATGACTGAACTTATAAAAACATCACCAATTTCATAGTCACCCTACCTTCTACTAACAAAAACTTATTCTGTATGCCATTTTAGCACACTTCCAATTTTGCTTAACAGAATGGACATATTCCATTAAACATGAGTGCAGGCAAGCAGAAAGGGGGAAATTACACAAATAGACCAGTGATTATTGAGGTAAGCTTTCTGTTTATAAGGAATGTGAATTGCTAATAATCAGAAGGTAAATAAGTAGACACAATCTGAGGGTAAAATTATTGTCTCATTGTACTCATTAAAAGGGTTGGAGTAAAGCAGAAATTTTCCATGTGCAGTTACTACATTTGACAAAGCATCAATCTGGCTTTGCATTTGGGGAACTTAGAGTGAATAGATCAGATCAAAAGTAAAAGCCATACTCATTCTATATCTTACCTCCTGGCTCTTGGATTGTGTCCAGAACATGCCAACCTTGACATAAGGGCAGATTCTTTTGAAAGAAGGCCAAATATTGTTTGACAAATTAGCAAGACTGACATTTCTAGTTGCTGATAGTGATATTCATTCAGATACTTTCAACTCTGCCTCAGTGGGTCAGGACTCTCATTTATATATTGCACGTATATTGGATTCTTATATTCAAATTTTTTATTATCAAGTAATTGATCACATCTGTGTATACAGACAGCTAAGAGATTAGTACCTGACCATAAGTTCACAATCTATGCATGTAAAGCTTGTTCTTTGGTTTGTGATTATAGCTTCTGTTCACTGAATCTGACAATATTAGGGGGACTGATACTATGATTTGCATTTTATTCCATGTCATTTCTTAATTCAGTTCAATTCAACATTTACTATGTGCCTATAATGTTGAAGATACTATGGTGGATTATAAAGTTAAAAAGGAAATAATTCCTTCCCTTTCATTCTTTTGGGGAAATAAACAATATCAACAGAATATTAAATGCAATTTAGGAGAGAAAACATTAAAATGAAGTAGGTCTTGTGAAATTTCTGTAAGAATGATCCTTACTTTGAGCCTTGAAGGTAGTTAAAGATTATTAGACTTGGGAGTGAGAAATAAGTGAATTCTGGGAAAGGGTCAGAGCCTATGGTAATACACTGATGTGGGAGATGAAATGTGGAATTCAGGGAGCAGAAAATAGATGAATTTGGCTGGAACACTGAATGTGTTATGGAGAAGAATGTGAAATATATCTGGAAAGGTAAGTTGGAGGCTCTCAATCATCCCATGAGATGAATAATGTACATTTGATTATATATATTTTTCAAAGGAAGAAAATATGCCTCATGGAAATGAATTGACTTGCCCAAGGTCACAGCATGGTAAAACCCCATAGAACTTTATTCTTCTGGCTCTAGTACTATTTACATTTTCATTACAATATTTTTTTTAGGTTTTTTTTTCCCCAAGGCAAATGGGGTTAAGTGGCTTGCCCAAGGCCACACAGCTAGGTAATTAGTAAGTGTCTGAAGCCTGGTTTGAACTCAGGTACTCCTGACTCCAGGACCAGTGCTCTATCCACTGAACCACCTAGCCGCCCTTACAATATTGTTTTTAACAAGAAAGCACCAAATCCAGATTAACTTTCCAGCAATATTTCTACTTGACCTCTGCAATATGAATATGAAATCCAGTATTCCCCTGTGGCTAATGCAGAATTAAATGAGTAAAATGTGCACTTATATTTATATATCACTTTAAGGTTTACAATGTGCTTTCTTATAAAAATCCTATGGCGTAGGCAGCATATAATTATCCCCATTTTGCAGATATGGAAACAAAAGCTCAGAGAGGTTTTGTGATTTGCTGTATTCACTCAGCTAGGAGTATCAGACCTGGATGGACAAAGATTTAGTAGTTAATAGAGGTAATTTTCCTTTAATGTGTTTATTAAGTGCTCAGGGCACCAAAGGAAACGTCTAAACATATTTATTGGAGGAACCGACAGGAACCAAGTTAAGTATACTAGAGACAATGGAAACATTTATGTTATTTTTTCTCTGTTAATATGTATCACATTGAAAAATTCAACAAAAAGACAGTGCTTTATATAGATTATTTGTCAAAACACTGGAGAATACAGCAATGGTTTTGCAAATGATTCATATTGTGGAGTTTGTGGTCTGTCAACAACAAGGGTAAGGATTGTTTTTCAGTAGAATGAATGAATGTATCTTATAATAGCCTCAGACCAATATACTTTATTAGTCAGTAGATATCATAGGATACTAAAAAGTAAGGTGGAAAGCCCTCAGAGGATGGCAGAATGTCTCCAGCAGGATGCTGAAAAGTTGTGAGAAGAGGTTAAAAATGAAATGGGAGTTCCAAATAATAGAATCATTTCCATGTTCTTTGGCAAAGCATGAACTTTCTTGTGTGACTAGATTACTCTTAAATAGACTGCTACAGTGGATGGATGTGATTTACTACCAGTAAATTGCTTCCTTAATTTAAACAATGTAATAGATATGATATTTCTTCTTTGAAACTAGGATTGAAGCTGTAATTGAAATTTAAATAGTTCCATATGAATCATGAAAATGTAAAGAGCTTTATGAATAAAGGAAATAGTTGTTTTTATTTCTTGCATTTTGTAAAATCTACAGCTTTTTATTTCAATTAAAAGCCTGTGAATAGGAATAAAATTATGGATGAATTGCTTTGAACTTTTCAGATGAAAGACTGGGCATTACCATCATTATTCCTGTCCAAGACATTGAATTTATGGTCTTTATCCATAAATTTAAGGAATTTATTATAAGATGTATGCAACAGGCATAATGTATAAAAATCAGATTTGCTAGCTATGTGGCCTTGGGAAAGCCACTTAACCCCATTCATTGCCTTGCAAAAACTTAAAAAAAAATATCAGATTTGAAAATAGAGTCCCATCAAGTCTTGCAAGAGGAATTCAAAGAAGAATACAGAAATTGAGAGACCAGGACAGTGAAGTTTCCCCATGACTGCCTCTCTGCATTAGCTACATCCTAGGACCTTTGAAGCTTTATAATTACAACAAATGCAATTGCTACCCAGGGATTTGGCAATGCAGAAATGCCAGAAGGTTACTGGAAATTCCCTGATAAGCAGTTCTTTGAAAAGGCATGAAGCAAGATTTATCTGGATCAATGGGGGGAAATCTCAAAGAAGAACATAATGCAATTTGAACACCATCTAAAGGTGTGCCAAAGAAAGCTAATCTTTTTTTCATAAATGGATTACTAAACTGATGGCCAGTTTTCTTTACAAGATAGCACTTTGTGAATATATATCCTCAGTGCAATGGTGAGTCTAAAGAAAACCCTACCTCCCATGAATATATGATATCCTCCAAAGAGTCCTTTAAAAACACTTTATAGTAGGACTCAACTCATCTGGTAAGATGTAATTTCACATCTTTGAACTTCTTTGCATTAGTAAAGATCAGATTACATATATGCTAGCTGTTAAATTTTATTTATATGTATATGTATATACATATATGTCCTTTCATATGAATTAAACTATGTACACTTATTAAAAACTAGATAAAGATTCACGAGAAGTGCTTTAACCTTTTATAATGATGGCAGAAAACTCTGCCTCAGTCTTTAAGACTGGTGTGATCTGAATTAGAATATGTCCAGTTAATCATGAGATGCAAAGCAGTACTAAGGAGAAAAGTCAGCATCAAGAAAGGTTTGGCAAAATAGAATGAAGACTGCAGACAGCTCTTTGAAACTCTGCCAATGCAAAGTGCAAACCCAGAAAGCAGGGAGGAAGTGTGAATCAGCACAGCCACTAAACAGAGGACCTCAACACTCCTTTAATGATTTATACTTAATTATTGTATCTTCTGTCACAGGAGAGAATTGTGAGGAGCTGTAGTACAGCAGGAAACTGGGGGGATAGGTGTTGGCTCATAGATTGCCAAAGAAAATTAGGCAGGGGTCAGAAAATTATTAAACATGAAAAAGCATTGAAAAGGACTAGTAATAGCTCATCAGTCATTTCATTCATATTCCCATACATTAAATAATAGCATATTTTTATTGGCAGACCTCAAATTAATTTTCCATGTAAGCATCAAGTGATTTAGAGGTATCAGGAGGAGTAGAAAGATAGTATAAGCAATAGTGGAGACCAATAATTTACGAGAACAGGGATAGAGAGCAAAATAGGATATCAATAGGGCAACTGAGCAAAAATGATCAGAGAGAGAGAGACCCTTGAGGTGAAGATTATTATAATTTTCACATATTTCCAAAGAAATTAAAAAAGAGTGATAGCTATTATAAAGAGAACAGAAAGCTGATCTTATAGTCAGGAACAACTGGGTTCTAGTCCATTTCTTATTCTCACTTGGCTATGTGACTCTTGGCAGGTCTCTCTCTATTAACTTTCAGGTGGCAACCTGAATTGCTAAAGGTAGTTTTAATATCTGGGAGTTCTCCAATTCAATGCTATAATGGGTCCCATCCAATCTCTAGCTTTTAAACAGTCATGTGGATTTATACATATAGGGTATACAAACATATACAAAACAATTGTTCTGGTCAATGAAGTTTGTCTAAGATTGATCAAGACAGTCAATCAAGATGCAGTCACCAGAGATGTTTTGACTGCTCTGGATGTTTTTCCGAATGTCAAACAGTTTTGTATGTCAATAGAGGCTAATTGAATATTTGTGCAAATAAATTATATACATATATATATATATATATATATATATATATATATTACTCAGATGATGGACTTAATAGAAATGGTAGCACCCTGAAAGGAAAAATTTAGGCCATTCTATATGTTTTCTAGACAATCAAGTACCACTAAAATTGACAATTATTGTTTGGTTTAAACAAAGTTTAAGATATATGTGATGATCACTGATAAATGCCAGTTTCAGACTGATTGATGTACTATAAATGTAATGAGTCAAGGCTAACTTAAATTATCTTAGTGACAAATTTTTGGTTTTGTTTCTTTTTTAGGCTATCATCAACAAAAGCATGCCTTCCATCCCCAAAAACTAATACTGTCTGAATACAGACTGAGATGATTTCCTTCCTTCCTTCCTTCCTTCCTTCCTTCCTTCCTTCCTTCCTTCCTTCCTTCCTTCCTTCCTTCCTTCCTTCTGTCTTCCTGTACAAAATAATTTCTTTCTTCATTTTTTCCTTTCTTCCTTCTCTCTGTCTGCTTGTACAAAATGATTAATAGGGAAATTTTTTACATGATATATAAACTCTATTAGATTGTTTAACATCTCAGGAAGCAGGAATGAGGGATAGAATCTGGAACTCAAAACTTAAAAAATGCTTAAAATTGTTTTAACATGTATTTTGGGAAAAATAAAATATTATTTTATAAATCTCCCACAATTTAATGAGTATGCATGTCATCAATGTAATTACCACTAATCTATGCTGTCCTTACTAATAAAAAAACAGCCACTATGAATCCCCAAATCTGGGTAACAGTATCTCCACTGCCAACACACGCAAAATTCAATGACTAGTCTTCCCTCCCACTTTTTTCCTTCTTTCTTTTCTTCTCACTGCATTCTCCCTCTCTTCTTTCCTTCCCTCTTCATACTGTCTTCTTTCCTTATTTCTTTCCTTTCATAATTCTTTATCAAAGTGTGTGTGGGGGACCTGGGATATTTCTTATTTCCTATTGACACTTCCAGAATCTCTTCCTATTATCATCAATCACTCAATAATTTCCCTTCCTTTGAGGTACACCAAATCCATATGTCCTATCCAATCCAGAGTCTGGTTGCTTTTATCTACTAATCTCCAGGACATTCCTTTCCACAGACTGAACCTGGCTCATTGTCTGACCATGTCAACCCCATCTTTTTATTTAATAAACTCTAATGGGTTTAGTTGTGATAGGGATATCACAACCAGAATCAAATAATCAAATATCAAATCCTTTTTGGTATGTAAATCCTGAGTCCTCCAACTTTTCCAGTCTTCTTACATCTTACTTTGCTCCCACACATACTAATTTACAGAAATACTGTCTTTCTTTCTGTTCATTTCACAAAATACTCAGTCTGAAAAATGCTTGGCATTTTCATTGACTGTTCCACATGCCTGGAATTTTTTTCTCTTCTCATGTTTCCTGCCCTTCCTCATTTTCTTAAAATCTCTTAAAATCTCTTTCCACAAAAGGCATTTCCTATTCTTCATTTTATATTAGTCCCTTCCCTCTGAGTTTCATCCTTAACTTACCCTTTTTATAGCTTCTTTGTACGTAGTTGTTTGCATACTGTCTCCTCCATTACTTTGTGAGAAACTTGAGAGTAGGGATTAGTTTTTAATTTTCTTTTTTTAAATTTCCATAGTGTCAATAATTTAGTAGGCACTTAAATGTTTGTTGACAACATCTAAGTCCCAATTTCCCAACAGCTCTTACCTTACAGGGTTGTTATGAAGTGGCTACAAAATAATAAACAAAAACTGTTTTGTAATTTTTTTTGCAAGGCAATGGGGTTAAGTGACTTACCTAAGTTCACACAGCTAGGTAATTATTAAGTGTCTGTGGCTGGATTTGAACTCAGGTCCTTCTGACTCTAGGGCTGGTACTCTATTTACTACTGCCTAGCTGCCCCTGCTTTGTAATCTTAAAACACTTTATAAATATCAGTTACTACATATGGGGATATAATTCTAGCCTCTAAATATCTAGTCTCAGGCTCTTTCTAGTCTTTTTATAGGAAGACAACATTACTCCCCCAAGAGGAGTAAAATACATAATTTGTTATTTTCTTTTTCAAGATGGATTTTACACTGATGGATTTTTGCCACACTATGTATATTCATCTGTCAGATTCCCTTGGTTAGTTGGTTCTTGTGCTTCATTATCAAAGAAGACCAAAAAGACATCACTATGTATTTGATTGTGGCTGATCAGACTAGTATGAGCTTGGAATGTTCTGCCACAAGTCAGGCACAAATAGTCCTTGTGAACCCCTGGGGTATTTACTCCAAACTTGCATATGTCATGTTTCTATTGATCTGCTTTGATTCTGCTTTTCTCACAGAGCCCAATACCCTTTCTAATAGGGGCATGCCATGCTGGACAGTCTGGTGCCAGTGTCTCCCCTAACATATATAATAAAGATCACTAGATGGTGTTACAGCTATCATTGGTGACTATGAAACTCAAGGAATCCTCCATGGAAGTCACATCTACAACTCTGGAGGGCTTACCACTGGGTTCTAACCATCTCAGTTAATCAGGTGCAGAGACAAATGGAACTCTCAACCGACAAGTCATTCTTTAATTGTGAAATTGCCTTTGCATATGAACTTTCATTAACTGTGCAATTACCTGAGGGCACAGAAACTATATTTTTGTAGGATTTGACAAAATTCAAAATTTTCAAAAAAGTCCTGCTGTACGATATTCTCCTTATCTCTAAAGCTAACACTTTAACAGAGGGAAATTGAACTGATTTGCCCTAATTCCTTCCACATAAAGCCTTACTGATTATTTCCTAGAGCCTATGCTCCACTAACTATTGACAAACTAATAACTTGATTTGTTCTATTATCCTTTAAAGTACTGAGTCTAAATTGACCAATCTTTAATTTCCAAGGTCTTTTTTTTCCTATTTTTTTATTGAAGTGATTTGTTCCAATTCCCTTATAGTCTTAAGTGGTCTGTTGTCAGTCCTTTGTTAAACCACATTTATTTCATTGTTGTTATTGTTATAGTTTTAAAAAATGCTTCTTTGGATAATCTCTTTCATGGAATTACTCACTAGTCTGGTTCTTACTTAAGATTTCAGTTAAGAGATTCTATCATATTCTTTCCACAAACATTGAAATTATGCATATACATTTGCCACCTGTTCATATGTAGAAATAAAGAATTCCTGAGTTGACATGTATCTCAGTAGTGACCTAGTCCAAGCCCTACCTGAAATAGGAATCCTTCTTACAACATTGCCACTAGGTGTTATTGCTTCCACTTCAATCTTCAACAAGAATAAACTAACTATCCAAGACTGTTGGCTTCATTTTTTATATTTCTGTTTCACCCAAATGTGCCTTTATGTAATATCCAGAATGATAATCATTCTGCTCCCAGGGGCATAATTTCAGTCTGGAAAATCTTCTTTTTAATCAAATTTTTAACTCTACTTACCAGTTTAAAGGTAAGGCAGTGGAAAGACTTTCATGAACTGAGTAAAGTGAGCAGAACCAGAAGAATATTCTATACATTAATAGCAACATTGTGTGATGAACAACTATGATGGACTTATTCTTCTCAGCAGTAAAATGATCAAAGACAATTCTAAAGGGCTTGTGAGGGAAAGTGCCATCCACATTCAGAGAGGGAATTCTGGAGTCTGTATATAGACCAAAGCATACCATTTTCTATTTTAAAAAAGGTTTATGCTTTACGTTTCCCCCCCTCAAATATTTTTTCTTCTCTTTTTTTTCTGATTCTTCTTTCACAATATGATTAATATGAAAATTTGCTTAACATAGTTAAATAACCCATATCATGTTACTCATTGTCAAGGGGAAGGAAGGTAAGGGAGAAAAATGTGGAACTCAAAATCTTACAAAAAAATGAATGTTGAAACTATATTTTCATGTAGTTGGAAAAATAAATTGATTAAAATTAAAATAAAGATAAGGCAAGGAAACAAAGCAAAATAAAATTATTTGTTTGTTTGTTTGTTTGTTTGTTTGTATTCTATATGTCAGGAGCCCAGCTAAATGTAGAAATTTTATATTTATATTTATATTTTATATAGACCTACCATATTGTTCCTTGCAGGGTCTCAAAAATGCCATTCTCATTTTCCCCTTAATTCATGTTGGTTTCCCAACCTATTTCCTCCATTCTCTTCATTTATCCAAGCCGTGCATTATTCATTTCAATTTTCATCTCCTCCATGAAGTATTCTCCAATAAAAGTAGCAAAAATCACTCTTTTTCTGTTTTTAATATAATTTATTCATATCTTTTACTTTTACATTATCTGAATTTCCTCTGCCTGAAGAGCCACACTTTGCAATAAAAAGAAGAAAAAAACACTATGGTAAAACTAATCAACAGATCAGCAAAGTCTGATACTATATGCAAAGTTCCACATCCGTATTCCATTATTTCTGCAAAAAAAATGGAAAGGAGGGGTTTTGGGTGTAACCTTGATCTTTATAATTCCATAATGTTCAGTTTTGGTTGTTTTTTTTAATGTGTTCTTTCAATTTATATAGTTGTAGTTACTGTGAATATTATTTTCCCAGTTCCAGTTAATTCATTCTATATCAGCTCATATGTCTTCACATGTTTCTCTGAATTCATCATATTCATTTTATGTTTCTATTACATTCATGTTGTTTAAATTAATTTTTGGGAATACACCTGCTTTTAGATGATAATGATAATAATAATCATAAAATAGCCACTCATTATATAGATCTATTATATACCAGGTACTATTTTAAATCCTTTATCGCACAACAATCTTGGGATTATTATCCCCTTTTTGCAGCTGAGGAATGAGGCTAGGTAACTTGCCCAAGGCCACATAGCTACTAAGTGTCTGAGGTCAAATTTGAACTCAGGACTTCCTTATTCCAAGTTGAAGGCTCTATCCACTGCACCACCTAACTACCTAATCATTACATTATAATCAAATTGCTTTTTAGAATAGTTAAACCAATTCACAGATCATTTAACAAAGCATCAGTGTTCCTTTTTTTGCAGAACCAGTCATTTGATTTTTCCCATCTTTTGTCATTTTTATCAATTTGCTGGATGGGAAATGAAACCTGAAAATAATTTTGATTTACATTTTTGTTATCATTAGTGGTTTGGAACAATCTGCCATGTTTTTTTTAATAGTTTGTAACTCTTCTTTTAAGAAAACTATTTTTCATATATTTTGACCACTTTTCCACTGGGAAATAGCTTTGAATATTTGCATTGTTATTCAGTCATGTTAAACACTTCATAACCCCATTTGGGGTTTTCTTGCAAAGATATGGGAGTGGTTTGCCATTTCCTTCTCTAGTTCATTTTACAGATGAAGAAACTGAGACAGGGTCAGACAGTCAATAAGAGTCTGAGATCATATTGGAATTTAGGGAGATAACTCTGACTCTAGACCTAATACTTTGTTCATTGAGCCACCTACTTGTTTTGTATCAATTCCTTCTATATTTTAAATATCAGTTATTTCTTAAGAGATTTTTGATGTCAGGACTCCCATCCCTCCCTCTTTCCACTCTGGACAATTTTTCCTTATTCTAAATTATTTTGATTATAACAGTGTAAAAGTTTTCCAACTTTGTGAAATTGGAATTATCTATTTTTTTTTGCGATTGCTTTTCTCATCTATTTGGTTAAGACCCTCTTTCCTTAATCATTGTTTTTGAAATGTACTTTGCTTTCTTCTCTCCTAATTTTTCATAATGTAGTATTTAATATTCAAGCCTCATATCCATATCTATCTTAACATATGTTCTAAAATACTTGTCTAAATCTAATTTTTGCTAAACACCTTTCTAATTTTACCAGATATTCTTGTCAAATAGGGAGCTCTTGCCTAAGTAATGCATATTTTGGACAGAGAATTCCATTATTTCTGATCCTTCCTACCCAATCTTTTCCACTGATCTACTATTACTATTTTAATCAATGCAAATAGTTTAATTGGTTATTGCTTTATGACATACTTTGGGCTCTAGGATTATTGACAATTTGACTTCTAAGAAGCAAATGTCAGTTTAATGTTCAAGTAATATATTTATCCAAAAATTAAAGAGAAAGAAAATCAGACAACATATTAAATGATTTGACTCTCTCTTTTATAAACAATGCCAATTACTGTAAATAATAAAATATTTCATTAATAAGTATTTTTTTATTTTTGCAAGGCAATAGGGTTAAATAACTTGCCCCAGGTCACAGATCCAGATAATTATTAAGTGTCTGAGGTCACATTTGAACTGAGGACCTCCTGACTCCAGGACTCGTGTGTTATCCACTTTGCCACCTAGTTTCCCAGCAATAAGTAATTTTAATAGTACTGTAAATTTACGCAAAAGTTTTATTACTCACAGTATTATACAGTTTACACTCCTGTTTATTTTATTAGGACACTTTTCAACATATATGATAGTCTAGAATATGTACCATGCTATTGGAACTTTGCTAAAGTCAAGAAAAATTTACTGAAATTTAAGGGTGGAATCTGGGAAAAGAAAACCAACTCATAAATTATTATTGAAAGTTTTTCCTTTTGTTCTTTTAACTAATATCTGTTACATTTTTCTTTAATGTAGGTAGGGATATAATTTTCAGTTTTCCAGAACACTTTTCTATAAGACAGTTGAGCCAGAGTGCTGAGCCTGAATTGAGCCTGAGCCTGAATATTTAAATTAAAATTCAGTTCAAATTAATTTTTTACTCAGCAAAAAAAGCATGTGCTATTTCTCCTATCTTCCTTCAGATTTAGGACTTTCATTCAAAATATAAAAATTTTTCTGTCATGAAAATGCAGCTTTTTATAAATATGCTGAAATAGTTTTGAAGTTAAATTATCAGATAAATTTAGAATATAGATTTTTTAAAACAGTATTTTAAGAACTATGATGTTGTAATCACCCTCCTCCCTTTTTTTCCTTAAAAATTTAAAGCTCAGTCAGCCTTGTAGAGATGAAGTTCTTATCCTAGTCTTCAGGCTCTACTCATTGAATGAGCTGCATTATTTGTTACAGTCTAAGAGGTATCTTAACTTGAATATATTCATGAGACCTGAGGACTGACTAGTCAGTGCAAACTTGATATGGAGGTGTAGAGTTCAGAGGATAATTGTAAGAGTTTATTTAGTTCTTCCTAATATTCACATCTGGACCTACCCTTGAGCTTCAATTCCTGAAACATTTATCATGACCTTTTCTTTTGGTGAATTGCATATTTCTTAGCACTTGTCACTAAGCTAGCCTAAATCAATATCTAATCCTGTTAAACCTTTATATTTGCTTTTGTTTTTTATTCTGGATGACAATTTTGAAGAATGTCAGTCAAACCTAACCATGAAGAATACTGTAAGATTATTTGTGAGAAGCAAGCATTTTCAGAAAGGGAATTACTTTGGATTAAGAAAGATGTGGTTCATTCATGAAATATTATCTTTGGCAATTTTCCATCCAACATGTTGGTAAAAATCAATAGTTTGTTGAAATACTTTGAGGTGTGAAATTGGTTTCCATATGTAGAAAGCAACCTCCATATCCAAATATAGATTCCATAAATACCAAGATGTACTAGTAATATGATCTGATATCTCTGTGCTAAATGTTTAACTTTGATCTGACCTATTCTGCTTTATAATTGATTAGGCTTACAAAATGTACAGAAACTAGACAAAACTTTATATACATATATATGAAGATGAATATATTATTCAGTTATATTAAATTGTGTCTGATTATTCATTACCCCATTTGGAATTTTCTTGGAAGAGATCATGGAGTAGTTTGCCATTTTCTTTTCCAATTCATTTTACAGATGAGGAAACTGAGGCAAATAGGGTTAAGTGACTTTCCTAGGATCACACAACTAAAAAGTCTCTGAGATTGTATTGGAACTCAAGATGATGATTCTTTTTGACTCTATGCCTGGAGTCAGCATATATGCCAACTCCCTCGTGTGTGTGTGTGTGTGTGTGTGTGTGTGTGTGTGTGTGTGTATGTGTGTGTGTGTGTATGTGTGTGTATATATATATATATATATATATAAAATTTATATTTCAACTTTATAGAATCAATGAAACCAAGGCTGTTGTTAATCACATATCAAACATAATACAAATATATTCATATATGCAAATATGTGCACAAATTAATATTATATATATTTCACTTCTTGTGGTTTCAGATAAAGTATTATTAATCATGGTTTTTCTAAATACAATTAATTTCGTGATTGACCACAGTGAAATAGACACAAACATTTAGAATATATGTGCTGAATTCATCATTTAGGTATAATGTAGCCAATTTTAAGAAATGTTATTATATTTATGCTTTTCATATATGTATATGTGGGATAATATTTTATTCTGATAACATAACAGTTGCTAGCATTTGTATAACAATTCAAAGTTTGCAAAGAATAATAATATTATCTTGCTTGATCCTCACAACAAATCCATGAGGTAAGTGCTTTTATTATCTTCACTTTAATAGATGAAGAAATTAAGACAGAGGTTGACTATGAAACTAAGAAATTAAGACAATGATTTTCTCAGGGTCATATAGTTACTAAGTATCTGAAGATTTGAATTCAGGTCTTCTTGACTCCAAGTCCAGAATTCTATATACTGCATGACCTACATATTTCTACTGATTTGCATCAACCATTATCTGGTACACTTTTCAAACTAGGATTTGAGATTTCACTTGTTCAATAGGAACAACATTACAATATTGCACTGTCTAGATGAAGAAACTAACAATTGTAACCTTTAAGAATTAACCCAGTCTTGAAATACTTTCCAATCTGTGGTTAAGATCTCAGTTCAACAGTGTTTTTATCAAAGAAATAAAGATTAAAAGCTTTTTTCTTTTGCTATCTTATGAAGTTGCCATGATGACTTCAAAACCTTATGAATTCAGTGAAATAAAGGGAGTTGATATCAACATTATTATTATTATTGTTATTATTGTTATTATTATTATTATTATGTGGATTTAAAAAACCTCTAGAGAACTATATTTATTCAAAAGAGATTGATCTAGAATCCATAGAGAAAAATACAGTGGATCAAAAACAAGAACAAAATAAAAATAAAACACATAGTCTGGATGTTGGTGGACAGTTCTGTTATGTAATCCATCAATATAAGGTCTTACTATATTTGTAACTAAATAACCTAAGAATCAAAAGAGCAAGAGGAATCACATATGACCATTGAACAAATTTTTCAATGATTGTAAGTTGCTCACACTCACAAATACCATCTTTAGTTTTTTTAATGTCTGTGATGTTACTTGTATGCAAATCTTGAAATACTATAGACTAGAAAGAATTAAAATTATAAAAGCCTAAAATACAATGAAAATATGCAAATTAGATCATGAGTAGACTATATAGCATGTCAACAATTAAAATATTTGAACAAATGGTATGAAAGACTTAATAAAAACACATATGACTAGAACATGAGGTAGACCAGTTGCTCAGAAAGATTGAGAGGTAAAAGAGGCCTGACTTGAGTTGTGTGCTGACATTCAAAATACATTAAAAGCGACAGAGAAAAATGTCCAGCATGAAATTTTGATTATGGATTTAGGAAATATATGGGCAAGAATTGTGTGGAATGATAAAATTTGACAAGGTTATAATCAGCACATACCCTAAAAAAGATCAGAATTCTACTACAATCCAGGAAATTGTCTATACTGTGAGCTGAGTGCCAGACCACTGAAGTGAAGCAAATATTGCAATAAAGAAAGTCATATCATCACTTACATTTTTGGATTTCCTAATGCATATAAAAGTTATGTTTACACTATACTAAAGTCTAATAAGTGAGAAATAGAATTATGCCTAAAATGTACATACCATAATTTAAAATACTTTATTGCTAAAAATGCTAATTATCATCTGAGCCTTCAGCAAGTTATAGGTGGAGAGGTTTGCTTCAATGTTGATAACTAATAAGAGTGATTGTTACTGATGGTTAAGATAGTTGTGGCCATTTCCTAAATGAGGACAGCAATAAAATTTGTCCCACTGATTGACTCTTCCTTTCTTATGAACATTTATAAGTCATTAAAGGGTAATTAATTGGTCTACTTTCAACATTATTGTGTCTCGGAGACTAGGGAGGCTAGAGAATAAAAGATATGGGGACCCTCCAGTCAGTGGCACAGTCAGAACATAAAACATTTACCAATTAATTCTGGTGTATATAGACACAGTTTATGATCCCCCAAAACAATTATAATAGTAATATAAAATTAATATAAAAGATCACTGATCAACATATTAAACATAATAATGAAAAACTTTGAAACATTGTGTGAATCATGAAAATATGACACAGAAATATGATGTGAGCATATACCATTGGAAAAATGGAAATGATAAATTTCTTCCTTTCAGGGTAGGTACAAATATCTTCAATTTGTAAAAAATGCAATACTGTAAAGGACAATAAACCAAAGCACAATAAAATGAGAGAAGTCTGCAGTGAAGTTTAAAGATAAAGATAAGAAGATAACTAATTTTAATCTTTTCAAGATACCATTGTAAAATATAGCAAATATGAGATTTGAAAGAATTTGTGGATTTGAGTTTTAGCTCATCACCAATTAATTCTGTGACCTTGGGCACTATCACTTTGGTGTCCTCCTCTGCAAAATGGGAGGGGGAGTTTCTAGATGATTTTACATTCTATGATAAAGGTTCTGTAGGATTTAATTTCTTCACCATAACACTAAACTAGATGTACCCTAAGGTCTTTCCTCACACTATGATTTTTGTGTTAAGATCTATGTCCATCATACCCAAGGCCTATGTGGACCAATAAACTATGGAAACTTTACATATTTTTAAAGAGTGAATTTTGACATTGCATATATATATAATCTTATGGAAGCGGGAATATAGCATTTTCATGTTAATATTAAGTGTAGTAAGAGTTTGTCATGAACTCATTATAAATAGTTTATTTAATATGAGTATTTGCTTATTCATGATTAATACCTGAGGCTCTAATTTCTCTATTTGAGTCAATATGTACTATGTTTCATAATCAAAAAATGGGTGAAGAAATTAGTGGAAAAATATTTAAAGATGAGCTAAATATTGAAATGCCAAAAGTTTAATAAAATTACTCATGAGTATAAGTTTTGCATAACTAATAACAATTATGATTTTTGAACTTTACTATTTGCTTTAACAACATTGATTAAAAACATGAATGAGCCAGATTCTTCCCAATGCCTCTATCTGTCTTCTGCACAAGCATGAATACTATGCTGAAGAGCACAAGTTCTAGGGGGAAGGTGGGATCTATAAAGCTGGAAAGGTCTGAAGTACGGTCTGGGAAATAGACTATGTCTATGTAGATTCTTCTAAAACTACCAAAGCAATATAAAGAAACTCATCATCAGCATCACAGAAACTAGAACATGAAAACTTTAGCCAGGATAACCCATGAAAAAAAGAAAAACAAAATCTGAATGGCCCTAAGTCCAATGTGGTAGAATGATAGGTGGAGACTTTAAAAGACAGGATGAGTGTTTTAATCATAAATGGTATGTACTTGGTGGTATTGACTATTTGTGCAAAAGTTGTCCAGAAAGAGCTCCCTTTGTGGTGGTAATACTTGGCAAGGTTAAGCAGACCTTAAAGGATGAGTAGGGTATGAATATGCAAAATGGAAGAGAGGGAAAGCTAGGTGGTGCAGTGGATAGAACACTGGTCCTGAAGTCAGGAGAACCTGAGTTCACTCGATACTTATTAGCTGTGTGATTTTAGGTAAGTCACTTAATCCCATTGCTTCACCAAAAAACCCAAACAGAATGGAAGATAAGGAGCATTTTAGGTACAGGCAATAGCACGAGTGAAAGGCATGGGGACAGAAACTGAAATGATCTCTTATGCAAAGAATAGATTATCATGAGAGAAGGTTGGAAGGTAGCAGGGAAATAAATTTGGATTGATCAGGTCATAATAATGACTTTGTAACACCATCTGTCATTTTTTTGGCAAAGATATTAGAATAATTTGCCATCTTCCTCTTTAGTTCATTTTTCAGGGTTAAATAATTTGCCCAGGGTCACATAGTTAGTAAATATCTGAGGCTGAATTTGCACTCATTTTTCTGACTCTGAGCTGGGTGCTCTATCTATTGTACTTGGTTGCTATATGCATATATATATATATATATATATATATATGTATGTATGAATATCCAAGCATATATATATCTATATACATACATATACACAAATACAAACACACATACACATACACAAATACATATATATATGTATATATATATATATATACATTATAGCACCTACTAGGCTTCAGGATTCAGGAATGGGCTAATCACTTTACAAATATTATTTCATTTGATGGTTACAACAACCCTGAGAGGTAGATGCTATTATTTTCCTCATTTTACTGTAGAGGAATTTGAGGCAGAGATTAAATGACTTGCCCAAGGTCATAGTTAGTAAATTTCTCAGGTCCTACTGTCTCCAGGTTTAGTGTTCAAACTACTGAGCCACCCAGTGCTCAGAATCTAGAAATTCATTAACCCGTGGAGGATGCATAAGAAGCTAAAAACAGTATGTGAGCCATTTGAATCAGACAAGTGTCTCTAGTCTGTTTTTATTAGACAAATAATTTTGACATGAGTCTTGGCTATGGCAATAATTATAAACAAAACATACAAAAAATTGTATTTCATTTTCTGACTTTTCCTGTGAATGTAGAAATAAAAGAAAATTAAATCTTATTTTTATTTTGTAAAGGAACAATGTAAATCTTTTTTTATTAGTTAGAAATCTATTTTAGACTTTATTGTCTTGAGTTTTACTTCTGTTATATTGTTGTTTTAGCTTTTTAAACTACATTTTTTACAGAATTAAGGAGAAAATATAGGAGTCCTCCAGTGGTCAAAATAATCCCCATGTTTGTTTCTCCACATCAAATTTATGAAGATAGGTGAATTGTTTTATTTCATTTAGCCATTACAGAATCTAAGTTTTAATGTTGATTTGGGCTACCTTTTGTTCTATGAATATAATTGGGAAAGATGAAGAATTAGATAGAAAACAAAATCTAAGGAGGAGATAGTCATTAGATTTAGGGAAAGTGTGACCAAAAGGTTCACACAGAAAAAAAGAAAAGGAAGGAATAAGCATTTATATAATGCCTACCTTATGCCAGACACTGAGCTTAAGCACTTTCATTGACCATCAGATCCTAGGATCATAAGCTTAAAGCTTCATTTTCAAAGAAGATCAATGACCTCATGATGATGTTGTGACTTATGTATGAAGCAGAGTTGGGCAAAATCATAGGCCTCACTCTTTCTTCCAGAATCATTGAAGTTCAGGGAAAGCTAGAGAATAGAAACACCTTATAAGCTATCCATTCAAAACCCCTCATTTTTTAAAAGTGATTCACCTAAGGTCACATAGTAAGCATAAAAGGTAGAATATGGACTCAATTCTGATTCCAGAGCTATTTTTTTTTGGAAAAAGCAGTTCTGAACCACTGAACCTATCAATTGAACTTACCAAATTCTTTTTCATACAGTGAATTTAGTTTTTTTTTTTTTTAAGAAGGATCTTGTGCCACACAGAAGAAATAAGCAGGATTTTCCAATAGGCAGGAAATGAATTTTGACTCTGCAAGTGTTTCCAAAACTAGGAAAACTGTTATTGATTCCAACAGGAGTCTTAATGAGTAATTCCCTGCTTTGGGGTCCAAAGTTGACTGTATATATAGAGGCCTAATACTGCCATATGTAAGTTGCCCTATCCTTTAAGAATATAGGTCTAGGTCATAAGTAGATAAAAATTTATCAGACTTATAAGGTGCATTCTGTTGTTATATTCCAAGGTTCCAAAATTCTAGATGGGTTTCTTCTTCCTCTTAGAAATGTAGATAAAGTGTATTCCAGATGACTCATGCAAACTGGGAGACATTATTTAGAGGATAAATTACTCATCTCCTGATGAGATATCTTGAGTAGCCATAAAAAAATTGTATGCTGAGCAACACAAAGCTTTGCTTAGTGAGGGGTACTTTATTTCTTCCTATTGTAGCTATCAGAGAAATGCTAGGAGTATGTCAAAATGTTGACAATAAGTCTATATTCATTGTACATATATAAACATTCCTTGATGAGGCAGGACTCATTTCTGATTTTTAAGTTTTACAAGTAAAATATTTTGGTTTCCCCTTTTAGCAAATGAGAATCTAACTAAACCAGATAGCTACAGTTTTGTTTGTTTTTTCTTTATCATCAGATCACCAGCAATATCTGTGCAGAAAATCTGAAGCAGTATCTTTGACTTGGAAAAAATTAAGTTAGATAGACAATGTAGCCTAATGTTATCATGTCAATTGGTACTTTTCCCCATTTTAAACTCTCATAAGATCTTGAAATAAATATATAAAATCTTAACTTTTATTGTGCAGGGAAAGGGAGGCTATGTCATAGATGAGGAGAATGGATATTTCATATATTCATAATAATTATTCTAAATCTAGAGAGCACAATCCAAAAACTTAAAAGAAGAGTTAAAAAAAGAATCTGCCTCCATAATTACTCAGAGGAAGTTAGCTATACCTACAGAGAGGTATAAAAGGACATTTCTGATTAACTTGAAAATAATTTTGAAAATGTAATTATTTTACTTGTTTTCTACTTGTTAAGCCTAATAAGATTTTTAAGTAGAAAACACACATACATATATACACACAAACACAGACACAGGTTTTTCCATCAATCATCATTCTTACTTGTGAGACACAGCAGATTTAGCTATTCAAATTATGATACTATCAAATTTCCTAAACTAATAAAGGTCAAACTCAGTTGGTATTTGTTCATTGAGAAAGATTCATCTGGGGAACAAGCTATTTCCTGACATTAAGCCAGACCCTTTTGGAAGCTGTGCTCTGTCTTTTGAGGCCACCAGGGTATTATTTTGCCTACTGAAGTAATCATTTACCCTTGTGAGCTCCAAGATGGAATGGAACTTGCTCACTAGGAGACTATGTATGGGTCATTAAGCCAAATACTTCCCTCATATCATTATAAAATGTTCTGGTAATGCTGTAGGTACCATTTTTTTTAAATGAATAAGATCTGAGATCTTGGTTATTAGTAAACATTTAATGATCACATCATACTTTTTTGATTCTTTTTTTCTTTTTTTAGGTTTTTTTGCAAGGCAAATGGGGTTAAGTGGCTTGCCCAAGGCCAAACAGCTAGGTAATTATTAAGTGTCTGAGACCGGATTTGAACCCAAGTACTCCTGACTCCAGGGCTGGTGCCACCTAGCCTCCCCCCACATCATACTTTTTTTAAAAAAAAGAATGAAGTAATACCCATGTTCTGGACAACTATTTATATGATTAGATTCAGATGGCTTATGTCTTATGTGATTTCTGAACTTGGAGGCAATTAGCTTAACAATTGGCTAGACAAAAAAAAATGAGTACTGCCATGAGGCTGTTCAAATAGCTATGAGTTCCAGAGGTGATGATGTTAACAAAGTGGTGAGATATGATGCTCAAAACTACTCTGTAATGAAATTTTGAGGGGCATTATTACAACCATTAGAGAAAAAACACTCTCCTAACCCAATCCCAGGGTAGACTCTAAACAAATATTAATTAAAGGTAAAAATGTTATGCTAAGAACTTCTTGTCTGTTGATATTCAGATGAATTCTCTTCATAGCAGCCCTCCTTTTTTCAAGTTAGGGGTGGGACTATTTAAGTAGCATATATACTCTTTATTTCAAAAGGGGATACATGCTGGATGAAACAGAAGCATGATTTTTTTTAGAAGGATAATATTCTTTTTTTTAAATTTATTTTTATTAAAGATGTTATTTGAGTTTTATAATTTTCCCCCAATATTACTTCCCTCCCCCACCCATGGAAAGCAATCTGTCAGTCATTACTTTGTTTCCATGTTGTACCTTGATCCAAATTGAGAGTGATGAGAGAGAAATCATATCCTTAAGGAAGAGACAAGAAGTCTAAGAGGTAACAAGATCAGACAATAAGCTGTTTTTTTCTAAATTAAAGGGAATAGTCCTTGAACTTTGTTCAAACTCCACAGCTCTTTATCTGGATACAGATGGCACTCTCCTTTGCAGAAAGCCCAAAATTGTTCCTGATTGTTGCACTGATGGAATGAGCGAGTCCTTCAAGGTTGATCATCACTCCCATGTTGCTGTTAGGGTGTAGGGTGTACAGTGTTTTTCTGGGTCTGCTCATCTTACTCAGCATCAGTTCATGCAAATCTTGCATGAAGGATAATATTCTTTTTTTTTAGGTTTTTGCAAGGCAAATGGGGTTAAGTGGCTTGCCCAAGGCCACACAGCTAGGTAATTATTAAGTGTCTGAGACCGGATTTGAACCCAGGTACTCCTGACTCCAAGGCCGGTGCTTTATCCACTATGCCACCTAGTCGCCCCTTATGAAGGATAATATTCTTAATAAGATGTATATAGTGATGAAAATCTGGATCTTATAGTATTGACAAAAGATGATTCTTCTAAGGTCTGGGCTTTGTGGCATCACTTTCATTAAAATATACCCCAGTCACCATTCCTTTAGTCTGAAGACTTAAGTTGTAGTGACTGTTAGCTCTAAGGAAATAAAATTTAATTCCTGAACCATCTTTGGGTTAAGTAGCATTTTTTAGTGGCTATAAAAGAAAGTTCAGGGAAACCATTCATTTTAGGCAGCCCTGGCATTTCATTGAGATCAGTACCAATTCTAAAAGAAGTAGATATTTTTTATCTCTTATCTCTTTATCCATTCATCATGCTCTGAAGCTCCTCTCCCAAGCTCCCATTTGTACTGACAGGTCAAGTTTCCATAAGACAGGAGGATAATCCCTGAAGGGTTGTGGAGCACTTTTGCTAATGTTATAGATCACAAGTTCCTTCTGATGGACTTCCCTCATGATTACTAGTTGGTATCAATTAGTCAACTTTTAGCCTTTTCATGAAATTCATGAAAGGGAAATGAAGAGGAATAAAGGAAGGGATCTTATTGAAAAATTCAGGAAAATAGATAATGTTGAAAATGAAATGAAATCTTTTCTATAGAAGGGTAGATAAGTTAATTGTAACATAAGAAACAACTAGCCATAATCTTTATAAACTAATGATCAGCCTCAATTTAAATGAAATAATGAAAATAATAGACTATATTCTTTAAAACTTTAAAAAGCTTTTAAACACTATCTCATTTGTTGAAACAATTTTTTTAAAGTAGGAAATTGATATTCAGAGGAGATAACTGACTTATCCAGGATCACAGAACTAGTATCCCAATGGTAGGATTCAAACCCAGATCTTTCTAACTTCAAGACCAGTATGCCATACAGCTTTTCTGAGTTATCTCAGAATTGATTCTTTGTAGAATGCTAAATACAGTCTGTTTCAATTCTGTAAAACTTAGTGTGAACATTGAACAAACATATTACTACAATGAAAAAGGGTTTTTCCCCTTTGTTAAATAGGTCAATTAAAACTTGTGCATTGAGATTAAACTGTTTTATTTTTTAAATCTCAACCTCACTCCCCGCCCCCCCGGGAGAATTTAGAAAACTTAAGATTTAATTATGTTTCCAATATTACACAGTTATTAACAATGGATGCGCTCTGGTGTTTCCAAATTCCCTATCTAGCTTGACATTTTTCATTATTAGTTTAATTCAAATATCTAGAAGATATATGCACCTATTAATAAAGCACAGGAAAAAAAATCTCAATTTAAAGCTACCAGTTCAAATGGTTGTATAATGTTTAATGTTCCTTGTTGTACAATAAGGCTTGTTGATTCAAAACTAGACCCTAACAACATGGTATTTCTCATTCATAAACATTCAATTAAAGCATTTCACAAGATCATGGTATCTCAGAGTAAGAAACGATTAGAAAATTCTATATATTAATTCAAATCCGAAGATGAAAGTTCTCTACAACACCTATAATTAGCTTTAACCATCCTGTAATGAGGAATCCACTAGTTTCCAAGGTAGCTCACTCTCTTTCTGAATATCTGAACTTATTGGGAAGTTTTTCCTTCTATCAAGTCAAAATCTGACCATCAGTTCTACTTACTGTTCCCAATTTTATTCTCTGAACAAGCATAATAATTGCATGATACTTTTCTCTGTGGCAGGCCTTCACATAATTTAAGATATTTATTATGTCCCTTTTAAGGTTTCTCTTTTCCAAAATGAACTTCCTAAATTGTCACAGTCCTTCATTTTTCTGGTCTGCTCTGCTGTGGCTGAGCTCTAGTCTTTCATGCCTAAGATATGGTGTTTGAAACTGAACAATGTAATTCATTTATGGTCTGATCATAGAACAGTAGAATGGAATTATTAACTCTCTTTTTATTATACATTTTTATTAAAGTAGCCTAAAGAAGGCATACTATCTATGCCTTTTCTCAGGTCATTTATGAAAAAGTTAAATTGTATACACCTGAGCTTTTCACACTCTTCTCAATCACAGTGGACCCACAGGATACCTCCTGAAGTAGTTCACAGTTTCATGCTAGGTTCCTTTCAATAGCATCTCTTGACTGTTTGATATGTTTTTTGCTTACTTTTGACCATGCTATTAACTTTGAAAACAAGCAAGAACTGTGTGAAAATCAATGTGGAATACAAAATGAAAGTGGTTATTTCCAATCTGATTCCAAGAGATATAACATACTATCAATAGAAACACACAACCCACTAGTAAATCATAAGAGTTATTTAAGAATGAAATTTTAAAAAATTCTATTTATATGTGTGGAGAGACATGGGTCTCAGTTTGACTGAGGCAACCATCAGTGATTAGGATGGGTAAAAAAGAAATGAATCAAGAATGCTCTCTTTACCTAGTCAGAAAAACAATCTACTAACAACTCACTAGTCATTTGAAAAAAATAATACATATAAATAGAATTTTTCCAGGAACCAAAGTCAAGCTTACTGTGCTCTAACTTGAAAGTTTTCTCTTCTCTCATTTGAAAATCAGTAAATATAATTATCTCTAGGCTTGTGGGCACTCTCCCATTTTCAAAGATTTTTTAAACATTGCAGACAGTAATTCAAAAATCATTGACCAATTTTTTCAGCACCTTATAGCAGTAGTTTATCGTGGCCAGATGACAACTCTTTGAGATCATCTAAGCAGTTGGGTGGTACAATGTTTAGAGAAACAATCTTGGAGTCAAGAGAATCTAAGTTCAAAGCTGGCCTCTAGATGCTGTGACATTTTAATAAAAAAAATCTTGTTTGCCTCAGTCACTTATCCATAAAATGATCTGGAGAAGAAATGGCAAATCACTTCAGAATCTTTGCCAAGAAAATTCCAAATGGGATCATGGACAGTTGGATACAACTCCATAACAAGAAGATTCTATATTGCCATCTCTTCACCTTTCATAGATTTTAACTATTAACTATATTTATCTTTCCTATTCTGAAGATTGTTCTCTTTGATTTAAGAAAAATAAAGTCTGCAGGGTGGAGCCAAGATGGCAGCATGAAGCTAGTATGCTTCTGGAGTTTTTCCCTACCTGCTACGAAATGAAGCCTCTGTACAGACATTAAAATCACAGATCATTAAAATCACAGTGAAGGTCTATCTCTTTGGAGAAAAAGGGGAAGTAAAGCCCAGCTAGGCAGGAGAACTGGAAAGTCAGCTGTAGGCTTTTAGCTATAGTGAAGTACAGGTCCAAACAGAATAGGTCCAGGCAGCTTTATAGCAAGCCAGAAGGGAGGGTCACAACCCCTGGGGCAAAAAAAGTACTGAATTGGGAACAAAATACTACATAGGCAGAATCTGGACATAAAGGAGGAAACAAACCTCTGGAAAGGCAATGCCTGAACTGCATAGGCAACATCTTGCCCAACGACAAAACAGGGAATCAGACCCCAGCCCCAGCATTAAAAAATTTGGATCTATACTCCCTATATTCCAGGAATAGAGCTCAAACAATCAAGAGGGGCAAAAAAGCTAAAAGAGTACTCCCTATAGAAAGCTACCGTGCAGATAAAGATGATAACAATGCCACCTCAAAAGAAAGAAGTAGTGAAAAATTACCTGTAGGGGAAGTCTCAAAAGAGTCTATGAATTTGGGGCAGCTAGGTGGTGCAGTGGATAAAGCATCAGCCCTGGAGTCAGGAGTACCTGGGTTCAAATCGGGTCTCAGACACTTAATAATTACCTAGCTGTGTGGCCTTGGGCAAGCCACTTAACCCCATCTGCCTTGCAAAAACCTAAAAAAAAAAGAGTCTATGAATTAGACTCAAATCTAAAAGCTCATAGAAGACCTTAAAAAAGAATTAAAAACCAAGGAAGAGAAGAAAAATAGAAAAAAGAATGAAAATCATGCAGGAAAATTATGAATCATTGACTGAAGACATCAACTCCTTTAAAAGTAAAAATTGGAAATTTTCTGGAAAGAGATTGTAACTCTTCAAAAAATTAAAATTGGCTAACTGTAGAAATGAATGCAATTCATCTAAAACTCAAATGGAACAACTGTAAAGGAATGTAACTCAGCAATGAGTAAAACCAATCAACTGGAAAAGGAAATAAAAACTAACTGAAGAAAATAAAACCTTAAAAATTAGAATTGGATAAATAGAAACCAGTGAATCTAAGAGGTAATAAAATTGAATCAAACAATGTAAAAAAGGCTGAAAAAAATTGAAGAAAATATAAAATACCTTTTAGGAAAAACAAATGACCTGGTAAGCAGATCCTGGAGAGGGAGAGATAATTTATGAATTATTGGACTACTAGAAAGACTAGATCAAAAAAATGAACCTGGAAAATATCTTACAGGAAATTATCAGGGAAATCTGTCCAAATTTGCAAGACAAAATGACCATTGAAAGAATACATGGAAATTCTCTAGAAAGAGACTCCAGGATTAAAACTCCTGCATCATAGTCAAATTCCAGAATTTTCAAATAAAAGGAGAAAATACTGCAAGCAGCAAAAAAAAAAAAAAAAAAAAAAAAAAAAAAAAAAAAAGGAGAGCAACTTAAATACAAAGGAAACACAATCAGACTTACACAGGATTTATCAGCTTCAATATTGAAGGACCAGAGGACCTGGAATACCATAGTTTGCAGGACAAAGGATTTTGGATTACACCCAAGAATTTACTATCCTGCAAAATTCAGCATATTCTGTCAGGGGAAAAGATGGATGTTTAATGAAACAGAGGACTTCCAAAATTTCCTGATAAAAAAAAAAACACCAAAAAACCAGAACTAAACACAATTCAATCTCCAAACACAAGACTCATGAGATGCATAAAAAGGTAAACAAAAAGGGGAAAACCCCCAAAACAATTGTTAGTCAAGAACATTAAATTGTAGAACAACCCTATAAAGGAAGACATAACCCTTGTAACTCTTGAGAACCGTATAATAAAAATGACAATTATACCCAAATTAAATGACTTATTCAGTGTCATACCAAACTATGAAATAACTATTTTACAAGCTAGAAAAAAATAGTAAAAAAATTCATCTGGAGTAACAAATGGTCAAGAATATCAAGGGAACTGATTAAAAAATATAAAGGAAGATGGCCTAGTTCTACCAGATTTAAAATTATACTGTAAAGTGGCAGTCATCAAAACTGCCTGGTACTGGTTTAGAAATAGAGTAAAGGATCAGTGGATTAGGATAGGTTCAAAAGAAACAGTAGTAAATGGCTTCAGTAATATACTGTTTGACAAACCCAAGGACATCAACTTCTGGGATAAGAGCTCACTATTTGACAAAAATTGTTGGGAAATTGGAAAATAGTATGGCAAAAACTAGGCATAGACATGCATCTCACACCCTATACCAAAATAAGGTCAAAATGGGTACAGGATTTAGACAGACCAAGTATCTATCAGATCTACAGAAATGAGAAATTTATGACCAAGCAAGAAACATAGTACATTATAAATAGCAAAATGATGATTTTGACTGTATTAAATTAAAAAGTTTTTGCATAATAAAACCAATGCTTCCAAAATGCAAAGGAAAACAGAAAGGTGGGATTCTGATAAAGGTCTCATTTCCTAAATATATATAGAGAATTGCATTAAATGTATAAGATTTCAAGTCATTTCCCAATTGATAAATATATAAGCAGTTTCAAATGAAGAAATTAAATATATATATATGTAATCATATGAAAAAATGGTCCAAATCATTACTGCTTAGAGAAATGCAAATTAAAACAGTTATGAGGTTCTACCTCAAACCAATAGCTAAGGTGACAAAAAAAGAAAGCAATCAATATTGGAGAGGTTGTGGGAGGATTGGGATATTAATTTATTTTTGGTGGAGTTGTGATCTAATTCAACAGTTCTAGAGACCAATATGAAACTATGCCCAAAGAGTAATAAAACTGATCATTTCCTTTGACCCTGCAATACCAATACTATATATCTATATCCAGAAGAAATCATAAAAAATGGGAAAAGTTACACATGTTCCAAAGTATTCATTGAAGTTCTTTTTGTAATGGCAAAGAATTGGAAATTGAGGGGATGCTCATCAAATGGGGACTGGCTGGATAAGTTATGATATACAAATGTTATGGAATACTATTGTTCTATAAGAAACCATGACTGGTCATACTCTACAGAAGCAAGGAACAAATTACAGGAACTGATGCTGAGCAAAGGGAGTGGAACCAAGAGAACATTGTACATATTTACAACAACATTGTGAATTGATCAATCTTGATGGATGCAGCTCCTCTGAAAAGTTCAGAGAGATAGGACAACCCTAGGAGACAGACTATGGAAAATACTATACCCATCCAGAGGAAGAAAAGGAAAAGAAAACAAAGCAAGACCAAAAAACCTGTACAGAATCTGAATGAACACTACATTCAATTTTTAAAATTTTCTCTTATGTATTTCTTTCCTATCTCACAGTTTTTTTCTTTTCCCTTAATCCTAATTCATTTTGCCAAAAATGACTAATCTGTAAACATTTTAAACACAAATGTTATGTACAATATTCACCTGACTGCTGTTGGGGGAAGGGGAGTGGGAAGGGAGGGTGGAAGGAAATTATGGAGCTTAAAAATATGAATGTGTATGTTGAATGTTGAAAAACTGTCATAACATGTAATTGGAAAAAATAAAATATCAATTGAAAAAATAAAGTCTGAGTACTTCGGCCTTCTCTCAGCTACCAGCTATCAGCAACCCATCTATTTCTAGAAATGGAACTTTTAGTCTTGCTCCCAATATAACTTAAAAATACCTTTTTGTGGTCACAAATCTCCTCTTGTATGGGTCAGTAATATGCCTGACACTATTCTCATAGAAAAGATAAGTTGACTCAGTTTTCAACTTTAAACTCTTTAGATAATTCCTTTTTTTCCCCTTCATCCAAATCATTTATATCACAATCATTTCATTCTTGAAAATTTTTATTGCATTTAGGCTAAATTCTCCATAGATATTAGACTAGCTGGAGTCTACTTGTCTTTTCTCTGAACTCCTTGAAATCTCTTCTACAGTCTGTGGGGCAAACAATCCCAGTTCCTCCTTACTCTGTCACCAATACTTAAATGGCATCTTCAAAATTTTACTTTCTCATTTGTCCATGAGAATGAGAACCCAAAGAATCAAAAGAAATGGTTATAAAAAAGTCACAGTTACAACATACACCAAGGTTTTCAAAGTCTTTTTTGCATAATCTTATGAGAAAGGTAGTACAGATTTTTTTTTTTTACAACTTTACATCTTCTAATCCAAGGATATTAAACATGTATTTGTTGCCTGCAATTCTTAATACAATTCCTCAAGGATGAATTAAATTAAAATTGCAAAGAATCTAAGACTTTAGAAGAATCATTATGTGAATACTTTGTTTCATTAATCTCTGAATCCCTTGAAACTTATCTCAAAGTTTCTGTTTTTTTTTAAACCTAAATGAAAGAGCAGTATGTTGCAGGAAACAACAGCTCAGATCTATGCATTTGTAGCATATATCATTAACCCTCTATTCCCTCCTGATCTGAGTTCACTTTCCTTTCATGCACTATATAACTGGCAAAGGCGACCTGTGTTAAAGCTGTGTTCAATGACTTCATTTTTCTTCTCACACTCTTTTGCAGTTCTTTGAAATAACAGGAATAAGGTATAATATCCTCTACACTTTACAAAAAATAAGCTATTTAATATTTGTACCCATGAAGAAAATACCTCTCTCTTCTTAAAACTTTTTACCAGAGTAACTGACCATAGGCAAGACTGTTCGAGTACCAGAAGAGATAGAAGATCCACAAGACTGGCAAGGCTGACAGGAAAACAGAAAAACTGCGGCTGTGATCAAGATTGAGGGAGCAGCTAGATCTCCCTGTCAAATGTTCCTTGAGTCTTAGAAATCAGATAGATTAGTCATGTCAACTTCAAGAAACAGATAATTTACATTATCAATGAATACAGATCCTTTTTGCTTTTTTAAAAATTTTCCTTCTTTAATAGACTAAAACTATTCAGGATGACTGAGACAATGTCCATTCAGTGATTAAGGTTAGGTAAGAAATGAAGCAAAGAATGGCATCTTTTACTTACTCAAAAAAAAAGCAATCAATCTGGGAGGGAAAGATCTTCAGGGTTTCTGCCAAAATAGAAACAGTTGCTGTTTACATTCATTCTGAGTCAATCAGGGTCCAAATGATGACCAAATGAGAATTGGCCTGGGATCCATTGTTGATCAATCAATGAAAGTCAAAGTGACTTGGTTTTAAGGCATGGTTCTTAATAAAGAAATCTAGTCTGTAAAGCCCAAGATATCTTGTGAGGTTTCAATGATCAAAATTTACATTCTTTGGGCAAAGCACTAGTCAGTAAGGGTATGATATCCCTTTGTGGACAGATGAAAGGGGAAAGAAAGGGAAAAGGAAAGGGAAGGGGAAGGAGAAAATAAAGAGTGACAGAGAAAGGAGAGAGAGAGAGAGAGAAGAGAAGAGAAGAGAAGAGAAGAGAAGAGAAGAGAAGAGAAGAGAAGAGAAGAGAAGAGAAGAGAAGAGAAGAGAAGAGGAGAGAGAAGGAAGACTGACCTTAGTTTAAAAAGGTCAAAGTCTCCCACTGCATTCATTCTGATTGATATCTTGCCACAGGACTCAGATGACTCTAGAGGAGAAAGTAAGGCTGGTGACTTTGCATAACCCTTCCTCTATTAAACCCTTCCTCTAAAAAAATTAAAAATAAGGACAAACAACTAAAATGTGCTGAGATTTTTGGAACATCCTGTGAACCTTGCATTCTCATAACTAAGATCTCTGTAGGTGCCGAATTCAAATCAAAATTTTGGAAATGCTTAAAGAGACCATGCTCCACAGTGGTTACTTTCCTAATATTATGTAAACTATTAACCAATTCAGTCCAAAATATTAAGAACTTAGACTTAGTCAGATACGTCCGCAAGTCACTGGGGATAAAATCACAATACTAAAACAGTCCCTGTACTTAAGAAGATTTTTCATTTGCAAAAACAACATGTGTAGATATAAGTATATTCAAAGCATATACAAAATAATTTGTCAGGGAGAGGAAGGGAAACACTGGGATACTGGGGATATTTAGGTGGTATAATGGATTGAGTACCTGACCTAGAGTCAGGAAGAATAGAATTAAATCCAAACTCTAGTACTGATTGGGTGACCTTGGGCCTCACTTCACTTTTGCTTGTCTCAGTTTCCTCATCAGTAAAATGGAGATAACAATAGCACTACCACTCAGAGTCCTTGTGAATGTCAAATGAGAGGATAAAATGTTGAGTACAGTAATACATACTTATCACTATCAGTATCATATAGAGAAGATAAGGAAATACCTTATGAAGATCTGCAAGGAAATTTGAAGGAAGCTATCAGATTCTAAGAGGCAGAGGCAGGAAGGGTGAATTTAGGTAAGGGGAGGGGGACACCCTGAATGGAGGCATGGAGAATCAATTAATTTTCAGCATCTCACTTCACAATCTACAAAGGAGGGTACTTTTATCCACAACAGAAGCATCTTAGAAAAGAAATGGCATGTTAATTACAGATATTGAGGACAACAATCTAAGTCGAATCCACAAATTTCTGTGAACTTGTAGTGAAGATTCAGATAAACCCAGAATAACTCTTTGTGTTAGAAGCTAATTCTGGTTAAAAATGAATCAGTGTGAGGGGTGGCTAGATGACATATTGGATAAAGCACCGGCCTTGGAGTCAGGAGTACCTGGGTTCAAATCCAGTCTCAGACGCTTAATAATTACCTAGCTGTGTGGCCTTGAGCAAGCCACTTAACCCCATTGCCCTGCAAAAAACTAAAAAAATAAAACAACCCAAAAACATAACAATGAATCAGTGTGTGATTACAGCAAGATATTTAAGTTAACTATTTTCTTGAAGGGAAAAGAACTGGGTGGTACAGTAGAGAGTCTGGTCCTGGATTTAGGAAGTCCTGAATTCAAATCTAGTCTCAATAACTTCCTAGCTGCATGACACTGAGCAAGTTGCTTTAGCCTGTTTACTTCAGGGTCTTAAACTGTAAAATGATCTGGAGACAGAAATGACAGGTCATTCTAGTACCTTTACCAAGAAAACAGCAAAGGGGCCATGAAGAGTTGGATGAGTCATCTTGGATTTCATAGCCTAGAAATATGCATATTTCCTTGGAACAAGGAAAGAAAAATATTTAATAAAGGGAATTGCTAATGAATGCCCAAGGTCTATACGTTATGCTCTACTGGATGCTATGTAGCTATTTGGTGAGTGTGCTTCTAAGGCATGCGCAGTGGACAATCCCACTTTACAGCACACGTGTGTAGGTATCTTATGACTGTTTCCTTCACTTGTTGTATGGCAAAATGGCATTTTTTTCCCCTTAGCTATTGAGGTAGAACTGGGTGTGCATACAGAAGGCACCACCTGACCAAATCAATCTCTTTTTCCTTGGCTACATTCAAGTGAGGAGGATCAAATGGGAATAAACCTTCAAGGTGGGAGGAGAAGCCTATCTCTCCAACTGGACTGTGTTCATGAGCACAAGTCCCTACTGTTGCTTCTGCTTATTCTTTCTTATTCTTATTTCAAAGAATATCACAAATGACTGTGATCTTGTGAATTTTGCAAGGCTGGAAGAGCAAGCTGCCTGAGGTCCAAGAAATAGAATTCATATTAATTTGCTGGTAGTCAAGTTGGGTGAACCACTGGAGCCCTGAAGATTCTCTTGTTTGACTCACCCCATTAGTGGGCCAACCTGGAAACCAAGATGCTGCATTCTGCAAAAAGGAGAGTTTTGTTCCATAACTATTGTGCATTTGGAGCAAGCTTGGTTGGGTCAACATTTTGTAGAAACTGGTTGAAGTTTGATCTTATGCTCTTCAGGGACCAAAATAACATAGGGAATATGTACTCTTGATTTGGGGGGGAAGATTTGTATTTGAAACTTGTTTTCTCTTTTCATTAAATAAGTTATATAAACATATTTATTGCATAAATAAATAAATAACTAAAAATATCCTATCTATTCAGTAAATTTAAAAGCCATATGGTGTTAATTTGAATATTCAGTTAATTTGAGTGACACTGGATACCCCAATGAGACACACATAATTCAATATGGCCATCATGTGAATTTATTTTGACTATACTTATTTCCTACAAAGATTTTGTTCTTCCTTCCTTCTTTCTTTTTTCCAGCCAGCAAGAGTTTGATTTGATCTTCTGATCGTACAACCAACAGTTGTAAGTCAGTTGTAAAATCTCCCTTTCTGCTACACTTTAAGTAGGCAAGAAATACTCATAGAATACCTGGGAAAGCTCTTGGTTGTTATCTATTGTTCTTGAAGACCAAAATAACATTACTATGTTGGAGACAAGGTACAGTGTATCCGACTATGGCTGATCAAACAATATGAGCTCAGAAGACTCTACCACAGATTGAGCATAAATAGTTCATGTGAGCCTTTAGAGTGAAGTTGTTTCTAATTTTGTGCATCTCATGTTTCTTTTGAATGAATGAATCCTCAAAAATGTGGAAAGCCAGGAGTGGATTCACCAAACATCTACATGAAAGATCATGAAATTCACATTCCTAGAGATAATGCTTTTATTTGCCAGTCATTCCATTATAACCACAAGAAGAACATAGAAAAGCAAAAAAAATTGGAGTTAAATACCTTTGATGGAAATACATAAAAATTTAATAAACCTCAATCATCCAACATATTTCTTTAGGCTATAATATCATGCAGAAAAGAATACAGCTTTATTAAGCCTCTATTTACTAAGTGTTCCTTGATTTACCTACAATCTTTTTAAGGAAGAAAACATGTTGCTTTAGAGTTTCTATTTGAAATCCAAGGGCATAGGATCCCATCTAATCTCTGCCATGTACTACTTGCAAGTCTGAGGGTGTTTGACTAGGTGACACCTAAGGTCTCTTCTAGCACTAGATCTATGATATATTAACTTTTTTTTAATGGCACAAGCTCTAACACATTCCAAACAAATTCCTTTTGTTATTTTTCAATATTTTCACTACATACCTTTTTTATATTAAAATTTAGCAGAAAAGCTCTACAAAATACATAGAATATTTTATTATGAAATTTTTATACCATCATGTTATAGTATTTGAGAGATGTTTATCTTGTAATTGAGCTTTTCTTGATTATTCCATATACATTCATAACAAATGGGAATAACTTTGAATGAAATAATCTAGTAAAAATTCACCTAGAGATTAAGAACCAAGATATGCCTTTTTAAAACTGCCTTTTCCACTCCAAGATTATGAAGATAATAAATATATCCAGAATGGAGAGAAACTACATTCCTCCCCTGCCCCATATACATGATGTGAGCAAAGATGTATAGTTCATCTTTAAGTAGGAAAAATATTTTCAATTTCTCTTTGTTTTAAATTGTATGGATTAAACATAATTATCCAGGTCCTTATGACTAAAACTTCACTTGTCCATTTTTGACTCGGACTTAGAGTGATCCCTTTACCTTAACATTCAGTTAATATCCTTTATCACCTTGATGATTTTAGATGATTTTGATTGCTGACCCTGAGTTGTGTTCAAGGAGATAGAATTTGGAAATTAGTGTAGCTGTGCTTATTTTCACTATTTAGCATGTTTGCCAAGTAGCTTTGTAGTTTTTTTTTGTTTGTTTTTTTTAGATTTTTCAAGGCAATGAGGTTAAGTGTCTTGCCCAAGGCCACACAGCTAGGTAATTATTAAGCATCTGAGACTGCACTTGAACCCAGGTACTCCTGACTCCAAGGCTGGTGCTTTATCCACTATGCCATCTAGCCACCCCCACTTTGTAGTTTTTTAATTCAATCATTGTCACCTGACTGTGCTGCTCTTTGATAGCTGGTAGCTTCATTATGCCTAATATTCTGTTTTGTTCACATTTCAAACATGTTTTTTCAAATTCTCCTGTGGCAAAGTAGAAACCTTATTTTTGAAATAAAAAGTGTTGCACAATAAACTTTGACATAAAGGACCTAAAACATTAATATATCTTTTAAATAAAAGAACATAAGATTAAGGAAGGGCAGTTAGATGGTACAGTGAATAGAATGGTGGGTCTGGAATTTGGAAGATGAGAGTTCCAACCCAACTTCAGATACTGGGCAACTTACTCAACTCTACCTCAGTTTCCTCATCTGTAAAATGAAATGGAGAAGGAAATAAAAACCACTCCAGATTCTTTGCCAATCAAACCCTGAAGTGGGGTCATGAAGAGTATGATTCAATTGAAATCCACTTCATCAATACAAGGTTAAAGAATGAGTAGTTAAAAGGAGGAAGAAAAGGGTATATTCAGAAAGAAAGAGTCTTTCTATGAATAGTCAAAGATATGGGTGGATATTTTTTCTTCTTAAAACATTTCAAATTTATAAATTTGATTAAAAATAATTAAAAATATAAAAATAACCCCCAACATTTCTACCTTCCAAGGCCCTATTAATTTAATAGTTTTCATGTGGATTTATTATTATTCTTTGTTTCCCTTCTCTTCTATTTTTATATATTGAAAATTTGTTAAAAATTAAAATTTTTGTGCTGAAGAGACAGAGTATAAGGATAAGTAATTTTAGAGTCAACTCTACATTATCTTAAAGATGATAATGTTTCCTTGTTTCCCATCCATTGGGATTCTGGCACACTAATAGAAAAACAAAGGTATGAGACACTACTATATAGCTAAAGAGACACAAGCTTCTATTCATCTAATAGTATGAGATCTCTGTCAACTAAGATGATGAAGAATGCCCAAGTTTATTGAAGGGGTAGTGTTTATAGGAGTAGTTAATTTTAGGGATTCTCCCTTTTTACAATCAAGGACTTATTGAGGGGGAGGAAGACAGAGGAGGAGAATTTAAATATCCCCTTATTCCTCCTAACTCCCAGAGGCAAAAACAGAAGTTCTGTACTGGTCACTTCATGTCTTATGAAAAGTGGTCAAGAAGATAAAAAAAGACACTTGGGATACACCCAGAAATTTCAGACAAAAAACCATGCTACGAATTATACAGTAGCTGTCACTATATATCTCATTTCCAGGGGTGTGATGGAGACCAGTTCATATTGAAGAGTCAATTATTAAATTTTTAGTGTGAATATTTACAATTTAGAAATCAGCAAACATTAGATCTTGAATTATTGTTTTGCTGATTGCTTAGAATTAAGAAAGTGATGGAATTATGATTATAAGAGATTAAATTTTAAAAGTCTGATATGCTTTCATTACCTTCAGTACCCCCCCTCTTGAAGAAAACCAGTTGTTAAATATTTACCAGCACATTCTGTGCCTACTCCTGATCCTCAACAGCAGTTTTTAGGTTCAAATTTTGAAGCCTTACAAAGAAGCCATTCTGAGGCTGTCTGAGGAAGTTCAAGTGTTTTTTTCCCCATTAAAAGGTAAGTTAGGAGCTAGGATTTTAGTGTCTGTTTCTGTTTTTCTATTTGTACTACTAGCACTTAGCACAGTATTTTATATATAGCATATACTTCAATACTTCATTCATTCATTCATTCATTTATATTGTTAGAATTTACATGTAGGGTAAAGGGAAGTTTTATCCTAAGACTAAATGTTACTTGAATCTTTCCACACCAGAGGAAAGATTCAGCTGAGTAATTTGCATATATGTCAGAATACATGATTTTTTTCAGATATGAAAGGAAATTATTACTAGAGTAAAATTAATTTTACAAAATAGGTAGGAAAAATTCCCATGATACTGTATCACAGGACTGGCCTTGATTGCAGGGTCTGTGTCTTTGCTTTTCTTTATATTATCAGAATTTAGGATAGTCTCTACCATATATTAAGTATTTCAATGCTGATTGGCTGAATGGTTTACTTTTTTCCTCTCTCTCTCTTTTTTTTTTTTTTTAGTTTTTTGCAAGGCAAATGGGGTTAAGTAGCTTGCCCAAGGCCACACAGCTAGGTAATTATTAAGTGTCTGAGACCGGATTTGAACCCAGGTACTCCTGACACCAGGGCCGTTGCTCTATCCACTGCGCCACCTAGCCACTCCCTGAACGGTTTACTTAACGATCTTGCAGAGATCGTCCTAAGTCCTGTGATTTCAGAGCAGGTCCTTTGCATACTATATACTTTCTCTACTGCTTTGATTAGAATATTGATAAAAGACAACTTAAGGAGGAAGCTAGGTGGCGCAGTGGATAGAGCACTGGCCCTGGTGTCAGGAGGATCTGAGTTCAAATCCGATCTCAGACATTTAATAATTACCTAGCTGTGTGACCTTGGGAAGTCACTTAACCCCCACTGCCTTGGTGTTTTTTTTTTAAAGACAAATTAAGCCTTTTTCTTCATAATGAGATATAAAATTTAAAGTAAAAAAATACCCTGGAGATTCTCATACTTTCACTGGATAACACAATAACTTATAGATAACTGTTATCTGATCCTTTTTTGAGAGGTTTAATAGCAAAGAGTTAGTATGTGAGACACCAGTAGCTGGATAGTTTACTTAGCTTTCATAATATTGCTGAAAACATTTTTCTCTCATTCATCTAGGCAGAATTTCAGGAGTACTAAGTTACTGCCTCTTCCTTTACAACCCTAAAAAATGCAAAAATGCAAATTTCTCCATAGATCATTAGTCTAACATCTATTTTCATTTTGAGGACTTAATGCTGGGTGTTATTAAGGACTTACTATGTGCCACTCACTATGCTAAGTGCTGGATAGGGTAGTTTACAAATAGTTCATAAATCCTGGCATCACAGTAAAGTAATTCACTGGGGAAAAACAATAGGAAAATATATAGGAACTTTTCAGGGAAAGCTTTTTTGATGTGAGTATGATACCTGCTAAAGTCATCTCATTTTCTCATCTAAAGAATTATTTACACATGCAAAGTAACTAGATTAAGGTGCCCATTGATATATTTTATTTTAATCTTATTTAATCAAAAAGAGCCTAGTATATAAAGGAGAGCAAAAATTAAACTGCCATACTTAGCAACTGTCTTCTGCACTAGACTTTATAATAGCAATGTCAGCAGATTTATTTTCCCCATATAAAGACTTTCTAATTCACACTGTGTACCCTGTGACAATTATGGACTGTATTTATTCAGAAGGAGTGCTAGGCAAGTTTGGAAAAGCAGCTAGTAAGAACAGAGCCAAGAGGTCATTTTACAAAACAAAAAACTAAATCTATACATGATCAAAATGTGCAAGGAAATGAAACTGGTCATTTTCAAAGTTTGCCCTTCTAATCCCTCATCCAAAAGAAGCACAAAAATCTTTAAAATATATATTAATGGATTTAAAAAAAACTACCACCCTCCTCAGCACTCACTTTGCAATATAATCAAACCTTTGTAGTAATTTAGCATTACTAACTTTATTTTTGGTTTCCTGAGGGATTAGTTAAGGAAATATGCTAAGAATTATTAGTTATACTGATTAGCAAATAACTTCTTTAAGTACTTTCCAATGAAAGTTGTATATTTTCACTTTTAATTTAGTTTAAAATTACCTATTAAATTCTAGGTACTATTATTTGTCCCTGTAATTTTTCTTTAAGGTAAGCTAAGAAATTATCTTCTATAGATGCGCTATGAACTTTTCAAACAGCTTGTTTTGCTATGCAAATTAGGAAGTATAAAACAAGTGAAATTACAATCTTTTTTCCTTTTCTGAAATATCAATCCCACCTAACAATAAAACATTTTCTATCATAACATACTGGAAGGATTACTGTTTGTTTACAGTATCCTTAAGTATCAAACCACTGATACTTTAATTAAACAAACTCACTGTGTTAGAACTGGGCAAGCAATTTTGTTTGTGTGTGTGTGTGTGTGTGTGTGTGTGTGTGTGTGTGTGTGTGTCTAGGGAAAGAGCAAAGAGTGGAGCAGATTGAATAAAATGAACTGGCGACACTACAAAAGACATCAAAACTTCATAAATATATTTCTTTCAGTGGTTTAAAACATGCAAGTGAAATGCCTCTAGAAAGATAGATAAATGTTGCCCTCAAGATACTCAAAACCCAAATTATTTCGTTTTTCCTTTCTTCAAAAAAGAATTCAAAATTAGCTTTCAGAGTTAAGAGTTGCACCTGAAAATAAAACTTTCTACTTACCCTAGTGTATGCACCATCATCTCCTAAATCACCTTAATTCCAATGTATCCAGAAGGTATGTGGATACAAAAAGGAAAAAATATAGTTTAGGACAAAATTTGACCAAAGAGTTAATTTCAAAGAGATCAGAACAGAACTCTCTGAAATGCTAGGAAGCAAAATGAACTTAATCCCTGACTCCAGAGCCTGGTATATACTGTGTCTATCTTTAACTTGTAAATGATTTGGTTTCACATTCCATTGAAGTCCCACTGGCAGATGCCTTTGGTAAACTCACCAATCACAAGCTTTCATGTCCCCTCCCTTTCTCCCCCAGCCCTGGCTGTGCTTCCGTTCTGATATCTAATACAGATTTACTCAGCTGTCTTTTTTACCTGTCCCTGCATGGTTGAAAGAGGATGCTTTCATTGATGGCTATTACTGAAACACTGGGAACTAAAAACTAGGCTGGGAAATCATTCTGCTACTCCCCCTCTTCTTCCCTCCCTTCCCCCAACCCCTCCGCTCTTAGCCAGAAATCAAACTAACTTCCAAACTTGGCTGCCCACTAAGGAATGTTCTCTGATTGGTATTCATGCAAGTGGAAAGCAATGGAGAACAGCTTCTGTACTTTCTTCTTCATTTAGGTATATACAACACAATTTTTTTTTCCTATGGGGAGAGTAGGAACATAAGACATAGAGATCATGTTGGAACACAATGGGGTTTTTATTTTCACAAATAAGTTTCTTTTATTCCAAAATTTTGCAAAAATTTTTTTTTCTTGAGAATTGATATGAAATTTAGGGAATGAGCTTTTCGAACCCATCAAAGAGAGAAAATCATACAATGCAAGATTAACAATATAGTCAGGCAAAGCTTGCTCAAATCAATTGTCTAGAGGAGGATTTAAATCACTCTCTGAATTAAGTTCCCAGATACAGATTATCTATAGTATGATGAAGCGAACATAAGAAAGACAGAAGAAACCTGTGTTGCTTTCCACAGCTCTCAGAGTCAACTTTGTAGGGAACTGTGTTTGGGAAAGTGTTATTCAGCCTAAGGAAAAAGATTTGGAGGAAAGGAAATAGGAATAGGGAATGGGAGATGAGAAAAAAATGAAATGATTTTAGTAGGTATACTCACATCAAAGAAGCTTTCCCTGAAAAGTCCTATAGTTTTTCCCCAGTGAATTTTTTACTGTGATGCCAGGATTTATGAACTACTTGTAAACTATCTTATCTAGCACTTAGCATTGTGGTTGGCACATAGTAGACACTGACTGGCTGTTTTCTTGACTTCATATTGCTTGTGTAAAAATGTGTATTTATATCTACCTACCTATCCACGTATCTAGATGGATGTCAGTTCAATAAAAGAAAAAATATATGACAGAAGCAACAGAAGACAATTCATTATTCTCCTGGTACCCATGTAATGCCAAGGAAACTAAAGGGAGGTCTCTCAACACAACATAAGTGTGAATTTATGGGACATGAGCAAGAGTTATGTGGAAAAGATATGCATGAGTGGGTAGCAATTTGCACTGTTGGAGGGAGAAGCCTCTTCATGGCTAAGATCAGATCCAGTAGAATATAAGGGAAAGTTTCATATAATTTTAACTCTACAGGTATAGAATGGGTTGCATTCAGATATAGTGACTTTCCAGATAATGTAACTCCTTGGGTACAGACTTAAAAACTGCTTTTTAGGGGTGTGCAATTAGGTTATGCAATGGATAGCACATAGGGCTTGAGTCAGAAAGAAAAGAGTTTTAAAATTCAGCTTTAGATATTAGGTAGTTTTATTAATCTGGGCAAGTCACAACTTTTCCTTTCCTTAGTTTCCTCAACTTTAAAATGGGAATAAAAGTTATACCTACTCTAAGGGATTCTGTGATGATCAAATGAAATAATATTTGTAAAGTGCTTAGCAAAGTGTCTAGCTGATATATAAATATCAGCTGTCATTAATAACAAATAAGTATAATTATAATGATATTAGCTATTTTCTCCCCTTTCCCCCATCCTGACTCATTGGTGAATTTTACACTGTCTTCCTCTCTCACATTCCTACAATATTAGCATGTGAATTGTGTCCTGTCAATCCTAGACCTTGTACTACTCTCACCATTCTCTTTGCTCCTACACATGTGCAGTTGAACAAAGATGGAGAAAATACCACAACTGTCCTGAGGGGGTCCACTACAAATTTATATTACATATCTTCAACTGGACCATGATGCTAGACAATTCTACAATACCTCTCTCTTCTCTCTCTCTCTCTCTCTCTCTCTCTCTCTCTCTCTCTCTCTCTTTCTCTCTCTCTCAGGTTTTTTGCAAGGCAAATGGGGTTAAGTGGCTTGCCCAAGGCCACACAGCTAGGTAATTATTGTCTGAGACCAGATTTGAACCCAGGTACTCCTGACTCCAAGGCTGGGGCTTTATCCACTACGCCACCTAGCCGCCCCTACAATACCTCTCTTATCAACTCACTAGCCCTATTTCCATAGCAGCTTTTCCAAATTTTTAATCCATCTTCACACCTCCCATAGCTTCCATTCCTCCAACTCTCTCAGTTACGAACCTTACCTTATATATCATAGAAAAAAATTGGAACCATTGTTCGCCATTCCTAATTTTGTCTCATTTGTATGCATTGGACCACTATCTTTTCTAACCATTTCACATGATGAAGTGGCCTTACTCCTTACTAATACTAACCCTTTTACCTCCTCAAGTGATCCCAGTATCAACAGACTGCCCTCTCTATCATCCTTACCTTTCATTTATTTTCAATCTTTCTTCCCGCCTCTCCCTGCCTCATTTACTCAGGCCCATCCCCATCCTTCATCCTTAAAACATCCTCACCTGATCCTTCTGTCTCTGCTATCATATAATATATCTTCTCTACTTTATTTCCTCTCACTCCTCTTAACCTCTTACATCTACCTTTTTACTTTATACTCTACCCAACCTCTCTCTCTAGTTACTATTGATTTATTAATTGCCAAATTAAATGGTCTTTTCTTATTTCTCATAGGCATCAGTCTCTCTTTAGCCTTTGAAACTCTTAGTCACCTTCTCCTCCTTAATACCCTCTTTTCTTTAGGAATACCTCTCTCTCCTGGCTCCTCACCCTCCTTCCTATCTGACCACTCTTCAGTCTTTTTGATTGGAGTCACCTCTCAAGCCAAAGGTATCCCAAAGGGTTCTGTCTTAGACTCTCTTCTCTTCTCCCATGGAATTAACTTCCATCTCTATGCTGGTGATTTTCAAATCTACGTACTTTACACTAACCTCTCTTCTGACCTTTAATTCTGTTTCTCCTTCAGCTTTTCAGGCATCTCAAACTGCACATCTAGTAGGCAACTTAAACTCAATATACCTGAAACTAAATTCATTATCTTTCTCCCTCCACCATGTCTCATTCCTCACTGAAGAGGGCAACATCCTCCTCCTAGTCCTTCAGATCAACATCCTAGTGTCATCCTCAATTTCTCACTATGTCTCATCCCCATCACCTCATTTACTAAAATCCTATCTTCTATAGGCACGCTTTTCCAATCTCTTAATTCTAGTGCTCCCTTTCTCTTAATTATTTCCTTTCTATCCTGTATGTAGTTTGTTTGCCTATACTTATTTACTTGCTGTTTCCCCCATTTAGATTGGGAGCTTATGGAGGGCAGAATTTTTTTTGTCTCTTTTTGTGTCCCCCCCCAGTCTTATCACAATTTCTGATCTCTTAATTATTTCCTTTTTATCTTGTATATAGTTAGATTGTATAAATTTATTCACTTGCCTCCCCATTAGATTGGGAGCTTCTGGAGGGCAGGCACTATCTTTTGCCTCTTTTGTGTCTTCCAGATTTATCACAGTTTCTGATACATTATGATGTTCAACAAATATTTAGGTATTTAATAAATGCCTACAGACTATTTCTTATTAAGCAGGGATGTGATCATTTTCTTAATAGAAGCTTTACCCTCAAACACAATTCAAAAATATATCATCTGTGGAAGGAAGCTGACAACCACGTGTCTACTTATATGTTAATTCCTATTAATTGTTAATTATGGAGCTTCTACACATGTCTCCAGAAGCAAGAACAGTGTAGTAGCTGCTCTTGTCAAGACCTAAGAAGAAATAATTTTAAAAAATACTGTGGAATGCACTTGTTTTCTTTTTTTTCAGCTTCTTAAGGCAATCACTATGATTTTAACTGTCAAAACTCAATCCTTAATATAAGTAAATGACAAAGTTTTTTTCTATTAGATAAAGAAAAAATTTATATCTAATAGGAAAATTGCTCCCTTGCCAATGGGCAAGCAACACATAATTAGCTTCCTTTAATTTAAGCTATGCAGATTTTTTTTTTTTTGCTTTACATATTTTCACAGTTTTCCTGAAGACTGTCAGAGTAAGCATTGACACTTAGGCTGACCAATGCTATTAACAAGTCACTTGAAACATTTCAACAGATTCAAGGCTGTATATTTGATAGTGTAATGGACCTGAAGTTAGGAAAACCTGGGTTTAAATCCTACCTCACTAGTCATGTGACCCTAGACAGATCATTTAAATTTGATAATTTTTTTTCTCATCTGTTAAATGAGGGGACTGAGCTAACTGATCTTTTCAGACCCTTCTAACTCTAAATGTATGATCCTGTGACAATCTCTACTTGCTTTTGATTCTTTTGTAATACACGATCATCAATGAATCTAAGTCATAGCCATAGAAACACTTGGATATTTAAAAACAGAAATCAGTTTTGATTAAAAATCTTATTTATTGAGACCCTTCTTTTTTTTTTACTCTTTTATCAAAATGCCAATTTTCATGGCTCAAATTGGTAGTCATTTTACTAAGAAAAATGAAAAGAGCTTAATCTTTTAAATTCTGATAGTGTTAATCTCTGCTAGAGAACCACTGAACATTAGGATAGGAAAGAACCTTAAGGTTGAGAAATTATTTAGGAATTGAATTGTTCTTGCTATTCAATCCTTTCAGTTTCTTCATGACCCCAATTTGAGATTTTCTTGGCAAAGATACTGGAGTAGTTTACCATTTCCTTCTCCAACTCATTTTATAGGTGAGAAAACTGAGGCAAAGGATGAAATGAGTTGCCAGGGTCACACAGTTAGTAAATTTCTGAGATGGGATTAAATTCATGAAGATGGGTTTTCCTGATCCAGGTCTGGTAGTCTAGGCGCTGGGCCATCTAGATGCCCTTTGGTTTTCTTATATTGGGGAAAACCAATATTTTTGTTTGTCTGAACCTATGATTTCATTGGCAGTGGGGTGTTAACTCCACTGATCCTAATTAGTGTCTCCTTTGCAATTTGCAATCTTTAAAAAAATTTTTTTTTTAGTTTTTTTGCAAGGCAATGGGGTTAAGTGGATTTCTCAAGGCCACACAGCTAGGTAATTATTAAGTGTCTGAGGTCGGATTTGAACTCAGGTACTCCTGACTCCAGGGCTGATACTCTATCCACTGTATCACCTATCACTCTGCAATTTGTAATCTTAAAAGAATTCTCTTAGGTTCTTAAATATTAAGTGACTCGTCCATGGTCACACAATATAAATTGCTATTGAAATAGAAAACTCCATTTTATTCACTACAAAGTCACTTCTTTGGGGGATTCAGAAAACCAAAATGTATCTCCCAAAATTTTCAGCCTTTTGTTTTCTTTCTGTCTTTAGCAGGACAGAGAGGGAGAGTGGAGTCCAAGCAGAAAAGAGCTAATCCTTTTTTCTAAATGAGCAATTTATTAATTATTTGATAATTTACTTTTCATAAAGCACTACTTGTATTTCACCATTCTAGAATCAGAGAATAATAGAGCAGGGTCAGAGATCTCAGGCATCATCTGGTCTAACCCCTCAAACTTATTCTAGAAATAAGAAAATTTAGATTCATAAAGTTAAATAATTCACTCAAAGTCATGAAATGTGAAAACCTGGACCAGAATCTAGATTTTCTGATTCCCAGTCCAAAAAAGTTTAAATAATTTATTTTTTCCACATATATAGGTAGATACAGAAAAATTGAAGTTCATACACTATATTAGATAATTCATCTTCCCTATGCTTAAGCACCAAAATTTTTCTTTGTAGAACAAAGGCATGTATTATCAATAATTATTAAAATAGGGGTATCTAGGTGGCTCAGAGGATAGAGTACCAGCCATGGAGTCAGGAGGATCTGAGTTCAAATCCAGATTCAGACATTACTAATTACCTAAGCTATACGACCTGAGGCAAGTCACTTAACCCCATTGCCTTGCAAAAGCTCCCCCCAATGAATGATTAAAATAGCTCTTCTAATTTTATTTACTATGAAGAATGCCTATAAGAACATTCATCTACTTTGCTATACAACTTTTTATTTTGCATAAAGCTTAAAGAAAATCTCCAAATTTAATATTTGGTACATAATATATAGTACTCTAAGACTACGGTTGCCAAATAGGGCTGATCAGCATTGGAAGAGGAGTTCCGGGGCAGCTAGGTGGCATAGTGGATAAAGCACCGGCCCTGGAGTCAGGAGTACCTGAGTTCAAATCTGGCCTCAGACACTTATTACCTAGCTGTGTGGCCTTGGGCAAGCCACTTAACCCCATTTGCCTTGCAAAAACCTAAAAAAAAAAAAGGAAGAGGAGTTCCATATATGAATGAAGTCACAGACTTGCTCCAGTTTAAGTGCATGAGGCTAGATTGAACTCAGATCTTCTTGATTCCAAATCAGTAAGTATTTTTCAAACATTTATTATAGGACAGACATGTACTAAACACTATGAAAGGAAACACAGGCCAAAGGAAATACAGGCTCTGGACTCAAGAAACTTACACATAAAAGGTAGTTGGAAACAGGAGAAGGTAGGCAGGAAGGAGGAAGGTAGCAGGTGTGATGAGGGATAGTGAGGGAACTGGGGAGACATGAAGAGAGGTCTGGATTGGGTATCCTCCTTAAACAACAGTTCTGGGAACTGTTCCTATGTCAGAGAAAGGTTCTCCTGGAGCAAAAGATAATTCTGAGTTGTGAATTCTAGGGCTGAAATGATCTGAAATGAAGAGGTTTCTGGAGCATAATAGAGTATTTTTGGAGTTCAAGCTAGAGGGAAATAAATAGATGGCTGCTCTGAATGCCCTCCTGAAATGGTCCAACATCCCATTCTGGGGTCTCTCTTAGCTGCTGTATACACACACACACACACACACACACACACACACACACACACATGCCTGCACACACACATACACACAAATAATACATATGAAAACACAGAGTCTATGAATATTAGTGTGTATATAAAATATAATGGCATCTTATATATATAATTCATTAAAAAAGAATGAATTACAGGTTAAATTAGATGGCTTCTAAGATCATCTAATTTCAAAGGCATATGATTTCTGTAGACTATAAAGAAAAGTAACCTGTGGATTGAGTATGCTGTTAACCTGTTTATTCCAAAGAGGTTTACAGCAACAGACCCTGACCCAAAGCAAACACCCACGGTCACTTTTAACTTGTCCTAATTCCTTACTTTAGGTCTCCTCTGGTTTCCCAACCCCAAAATGTGAGAAGTTGAAATCTAAGCCTTATGAGCCAGAAATATCTGATTTGGGATTACATCATTTACACCTCTGTGATTATAGTCAGGGCTATAGCTAATTTAAGAATCTCAATTCCTACACCCTGATTTCTGTTAAGTATCATCAATGAAAGCTACCAAATGAAGATTTTAGAAATGAAATAAAAAGATATAGAAATGAATTCTAAGCACTTTTAGGCAGTCCTAAATGCTTGGATGAGAAGAGTATATACAAAAGGGAAAATCTAGGATTTCCTATGCATACAGACAATTTGATTACTATGAATGAATATATAATACTTAGCCTGCAAATTCACGCTTTTTACAGTGTTATCCCAGTATACCTTTAGGGAGTTTACAGCAAATTCTACATTCCTATCAAACTGATCTATTCTTGTATTGCACAATTAGCACTCTATTTCCTTACTTATATACCTTTGCACCCTTAGGTCTAGATATGAATACCACCACAAGTCACCAAAATTCACCATTTCAGAGTCATCCTGAAATCTTTCCTCAACTTTAATCCCCCACTTCTAATTCCAACCATTTAACCAGTTGCATAGAATTACTACTAAAGAACACTGAATTTCAGAGCAAATAAGTCTTGGGTTAAATACTGAAATGACCCTGCTACCTAAAGACACTGGATTTTCCTAGGGTCACTGAGATGCCATAGAAAAGAGAGGCTTGGAATAATAGAGGACAATTGATGGATTGATTTTTTTATTTCATACATTTTTAGAGAATATAATAGAGAGATTTATGGAATTTATGGAATTCTGTGAATATTGTCCATTCAATGCAGAAATTCCTTTACAACACATGGAGGTGACTCTGTTGTAAATCATAGTCTAGAGAGTTATCTGGGATGATGAAAGTTTAAATGACTTGTCCAGGGTTACATATGTGATCAGTATGTGTCTGAAGCCAAAATCTATCCCAACTGCTGGATTTTGAGAACTATTCTCAAATCTTTACAATTCATATCTACTAACCTATGATATGGCAAATAATTAACAAATGTTTATTGGATTGCATTGAATTGTTTTTCTTTTGAAGCCTACTTTCAGTGTTTTGTATCCAGAATATCTATCAAATTGTTGAACTGAATTGTATTTGTCAAATCCTGTCAAAACTTGTGAGTATTCAGAGAATGCATTCTACATATAATCTGTGTGTGTGTGTGTATACACATGCATATATATTATATAATATTTTCAAGCAAAACATAATTAGCATAGAAAATATAGCATTCTAATTTCTTTAAAAATAGCAATTAAAAGTCTTTGGTGCATTTTAGAGTCAAATATAAATGGATTTTAAATTAGAATTATTCATATTATTGCGCTCTTTGATTAGTACAAATAATTTGTTGTATATGTGTATGCTTGTAAACAGTGGGGGGATGGTAAGGCTGTAAAGGAGGGTATCATCAGTCTATGAGGAATTCAATGGGACATAGGAAAGACACTGATTTTCTGTTGCCTAGAGTCAATTGGAGAGTAAGAAAGCATCCAAAAGACAAATATATCCTTCCTCCTTTTTTCATATTTCTGATCTGAGAAATCTATCAATAGAGATCAAAGATGGTAGTCTCTTCACCTATCAATATAGTGAATATCATACAACCAATCTCAGAGATCTAGCTATTATATTATAAAGTATCATTTAGGATGGCAACTACCAAAATCTTGCCCCAGGATCTTGTGAGGAAATAGTGAATTCCTTGGGGAGATGCAAGTAGAGAACAGATTTATTAAAAGCATACATTCCCAAATGCAATCTTTTAGCATGCCCCTAAGCATCAAGACTGAGAGGATAATGCAAGGATACTTCTCTAAATCACTTCTATATTTCACTTTTTAAATATGTGTATTTTTTTCAGGTGTTGTGCTTTTGTCCCCCCAGCTGAGGATGTGACAATATTGATTGGTGTTCAAGTTCACAGGTATCCATCTTAGAATTGAGAATTTTCCTAAGATACATTTCTTAATTTTTTTAAATGAAGAGTTGCTATTTAATTAACTATATAAGTATTATATTCTGTTCTTCAAGGTTCCCAAAGCTTAAGGGTCTCACACTAACAATATTCACAAACTCAGCATACATTCTAATATTTAAAAAAATTAAGTTTATGGAAATTAATAAATTATATATTGAAAATTTTTCTGACAAATTTCAAACTGTACTGTATGTTACTTAATACATTGTTCCAAGAATCAGTATGGTATATGGATGGAGTCAAGTGGAAGAACCAAACTGAAAGTCTTAATTGACTAATACTGGTTATGAGACCCTAGAAACAGTATCCTTAGGTGCCTCTCTATGACCATATGTTACAAAGGTGTTGCTTACATATTTAGAGAGAGTTTTCACATTGGGCAATCCCCAAACCAATAAGATCACACTTCCCATCTACCCCACAATAACGTCTCAAATACTCTAGTTTCAAGCATACAAGACAAAATCCATTAATATTCTCAATTTTCCTGTCTCACTTTTCCAAGCTCTCCAGTAACAAAAGTCATTAACCTAAAGGAGTAATGGCCTGAAGATCTAGCTTTTCCTGGTGCCAAGAAGTTCACCTTGGTATTTCTTCTGGACCCAGTCCACCCCAAGGAACACTGATCTGCTCTTCCTTCCTGTGTGAGGCAAGAGTCAGGAAGGATTATGGATCCCAGAGCTGGAAGGTACTTTACGACAAACAAGCTGACTTCTATTTTTAAATTTCCAAGTACTTTATTCATATGTATACAGATGCAACTTGAAACTACTCAATCAGATGAACAAAAAATAATGAAAGGTTAATAAATAGAATAACAAATAGATAATGATATAGATATAATAATAAATGGAATGAATAAAAGAATAATAAATAGAAATTTTAATAGAATCATAGATTTAGAATTGGAATGGACCTTAGTGGTGCTTATTGTTTAATCATTTTCATGTCATGTCTGACTCTTCATGACCTCATTTGGGGTTTTCTTGGCAAGAATTCTGGAATGGTTGACCATTTCCTTCTTCAGTTCACTTTACAGATGGGGAAACTGAGGTAAACTGGGTTAAACATTTACCCAGGGTTACATAACTACTAAGTGTCATAGATCAGAACCGAACACAGGTAACCCACTAGGGTTACCTAGCTGGAAGACCTTAGAGAAATCTAGTCTAAACTCTTCATTTTACTGACAGGGAAACAGGGGTACAAAAGGCTTCAAAAACTTAACCAGTGTCACTCTGGCAATAAGTGTTTGAGCCAGGATTTGAATATATGCTCAATGACACAAAACTCAGCACTCCAAATTGAGAGTTCTTTCCATTACACTGTTTTCCCCAAGGTATAATATTTATTAATTCAGCCTCAGAAACTTCTTAGCTGTGTGACCCTGGGAAAGTCACTTAGATTCTGTCACTGGAGAAGGAAATAAAAATCATTCCAGTATCTTTGCCAAGAAAACCCCAGGGACAGAGATCCATGGAGTCGTGAAGATTGAACAGTGACTCAACAACAAAAACAAGGGCTACTGTATCCTGGGCTCTCTACTAAGCACTTAAATATATCTCATTTGATTCTCACAAAACCCTGGAAGATGAGGACTATTATTATCACTATTTTACAGTTGAGGAAATTGAGGCAGGCAAAAGTTAAATGATTTATCAGGGTCACAGAATTTATAAGCATCTGAGACTGAATTTGAACTCAGGTTTTTATGAGTTCCATCCTTTTTGCCTCTATTTGGTAAGATACAGGGTAGGGTAGGCAGAGGGAGGCAACCCACAATGTCACACCCAGGAAACTAGTCAACAAAACAAATGAAAGGAGACAAGGGCATTATAAAGAAACAAATGCTTCAGCTGACATCATAGGCTCTAACTTTAAATGCTTAATGCCATCCTTCATTAGGTGGAAACTCTATTTTCTCTCCCTGTCACTCCTGATTTTCTTGAGGGCTGGTGAACAAGCAGACTATCCTCCTCCTAAATTAACTTTTGCCACCTCTCTCTCTCTCTCTCTCTCTCTCTCTCTCTCTCTCTCTCTCTCTCTCTCTCTCTCTCTCTCTCTCTGGGTTTGCATTTTATTACTGTCTGATCCTGGAGTACATCCAAGGTGGTATCTGTTACAGCAGTCAACTCTGAGAGCGACCACCATATGTTGTTATGAATCATGTGGCATCTCTTTAGTTAACTGTACCCTTCTTATTAAGGCTTATCCATTTCAGTAATTAAGAACTGAAATGTTCCAAAGTATTTATAACTGGGGGGGGGGAACTGTTTATTTTATGAAATGAAAGGGTACAGTTAATAAAATAAATATGCTCACAAATACCTCAAATCTTCAAAAAAAATTTGTGGTAAAGGAAAAGGGGTTTTTTCAATGTTTTGGTAGACAATTTTGATTTCTGAAAAAAATCTGGAATCATCACTATCCCAGTTTTACAAAACAATAATTACCCTTAATTGATTAATAATTTAAGTTTTTCCCTTTATTCTCTTTTTCTAATTGGACTCTTACTTTCTCCTTCCCCTCCCCAATGCTATTCCTGTGGGATCAAAGAGAGCTCTAATTAGAGCAGGTCACACACATACATATATTCCAGAGACAGAATAAATGCATGATCTCATCCTGAGGGACTGTGGGAGCCTCTCCTCTACCACCTGTGTGAACCCTGGCAGTACATAACATTCCCAGTGACTAAAGAAAGTGGACAAGAGAATATTTTCAGGAGGAAAAAAATAATGCTCATTTTAAACTTGAAATCCACATACAATTTAATAGTTAAAAAAATCCTCAACCTATATTTTAAATCCATGGTCAAACACTGTTTACAGATGGAAGTTTTTAAGGTTTATTCAACTTTAAATGCATTAAACACAAAACCACTTCTGTGTAGTAACAAAAAAGAGCATTAAAGAATAAAATTTGTTCCTGTCTAGCATTTCTACCAAAGGGTTTCCTTGGAAACATAATGGGCTCATAGAAAGAACAGAAGATTCAGAATCAAGAAACTTGGGTTTGAATTCTAGTAGGGGCATTGATCAGCTGGTGAATCTTCAGTTCCTTGAGACTCATTATATTCTTTTTTTGTTGTTTTTTGTTTTTTAGGTTTTTTGCAAGGCAAATGGTGTTAAGTGACTTGCCCAAGGCCACACAGCTAGGTAATTATTAAGTGTCTGAGACTGGATTTTAACCTAGGTACTCCTGACTCCAAGGCCAGTGCTTTATCCACTATGCCACCTAGCCACCTCTATATTCTTTTGTAAAAGGAGGACCATCATAGTTTTGTGGATAAGAACACATATGGGATTGGTAAATTCATAAACAGAGTAAACTTTCTCCACCAATGCAGACTGTAATCAGTTTATAACTTATAGGCCACAGAATTCCACATTCACATTTCAAAAGAGAACTTAATGACCATCTGGTCAGTCCTAAAATTGGGGAAAAAATACCTTCTATAATGTAGGCTCTGCTGAGAGGGATCTTCCTATCTCTCAAGGTAGCTCAATATACTTTTAAATTTTTCCCCAACATCAAGCTGAAATTTGTCTGAAAATCCCTTTAATCACTCCTAGTTCTCTCTGGGGGAAAGAAAACAATTGAATCCTTTTTGCAATGACAACCTTTTGAAGAGTCGAAGGCAGTTGTCATATCATTTCAAGTTTCTTTTTCCTCTGGCATATTAGGGAGTATTGTAGTCATTGGGAATTGCCTCCTGGCCTCTCAGATACAAAACAATCCAACCTATGAAATATGAAACAAAAGCCTAAGTGAATGCTAACCTATTAATTATTCCCATATCATATGTTAGAGTCTGGTGACTCTACAGAAGAGTTAATAGTTAAATGAGATATAGTCCATTAACAAACTATGGCACCTGTGATGTTTGTTTTTCCATAAGGCTATTACAAGCTAATGACCAAGCAGTTTATAGATTGAACTCCTTTAGATACCTGTACTCATATCAATTATTTATTATTCTGTTCACCAATACAATTTTAATTGCTTTTTGCTGTTCTCCTCTAAAGCTTTAAACCAGAAGAGAAGGTTCCCCCCCCCATCTTTAAAACTGTGATTTCACAGACAAGTATCCACCTAGGGCCACAGACCCATTCCAGTGCTAAAGCAAATGAGATCACTTTTAAGAGACTTTTTAAATCTCTTTGTTAATGAACCTTGAACAATGATGGGGAAGCAAACATTACCAACCTGTGTCCGTCAGCTCATTTAAATAAATAAAATGTTGAAGGATCCAAAACCATAGATTTAGGAGTGAAGATGACAAAGGACATTGTGGTTTTTTTTTTAGTTTTTTTTTTTTTTTTTGCAAGGCAAATGGGGTTAAGTGACTTGCCAAGGCCACACACAGCTATGTAATTATTAAGTGTCTGAGACCGGATTTGAACCCAGGTACTCCTGGCTCCAAGGCCGGTGCTTTATCCACTACACCATCTAGCTGCCCTTTTTTAAGGTTTTTTTAAATTTTTTTTCTTTTTTAGGACATTGTGTTTTGCCATTAATTACAACCCTACAGTCACTAGGAGCAGAGGAAAATTGAGTAACACATGTCAAAAACTAGATTTTTATTTTATAAAAAAAGAGGAAAGCAGGGAAGCTTGTGTTAGAATTGCTATTTTCACCTTCTCTCCAATTTCCTGCCCTACTCTCCCCAGCCCAAGAGAAGTCTTGTTTGGCTGTAAAGAAATACCCTTTTGATAAATAAAAAGAGTAACAGGAAGGCACAATGTGATACTGAGAGAGGACCTAGGAGGTCTGTCTGCTTTGCAATTTGGCCCACAGCTGGCCACAATTCCAACCTTGCACACATGATTCACAGAATAAGAATCACAAAATTTTCTCTTCAATAAATAATAAATACATTTTGAATGTATAAGTTTTGAGTGTGGGCCTATTTCTCTTTTTTTCCTTCTCTAGCATAGAGACCAATTAATCACAGATTCACTTACTTGGAGATGCATTTGCTGCTGAATGTAGGAATTAAAACGGGTAGAAAAACATGAGTATGGCAAACCAATCCACTATCTTTGCCAAGAAAACCATAAAGAGGGTCATGGCTGAACAATAACAAAAAAGAACATGAAAAATTTTCTTTTTTTTTAATTTTAATATCAATACGGAGAAATTGTGTGCCTTTGTAGAGACATACCCCCTGCCTGGCATGTATTCCTAGATTCTGCCTCTTAAAATTCTGTCTTCAAAACTCAGCTCGAGGCCTCTCCTGCTACCTTGAAATAACCAGTATATTTCACTTGAAAATGCTATCTTTAGGGGTGGCTAGGTGGCGTAGTGGATAAAGCATTGACCCTGGAATCAGGAGTACCTGGGTTCAAATCCGGTCTCAGACACTTAATAATTACCTAGCTGTGTGGCCTTGGGCAAGCCACTTAACCCTATTTACCTTGCAAAAACCTAAAGAAAATACCATCTTTATTTTGTTTGCATTTTGAATATATATGTATATATGTATGTTTACTTTCTCTGATTTTTAGTATGATAAAAATCTAGTCAGAAGTTTAATGTCCTTCAGCATCTAACTCTCAACTATCTTTCCAGATATTGTTACAATTTTCCTTCCCATACTTCATGTTCTAGTCAACTGACCTATTTGCTTTTCTTTGTGGGAAATGCATTTCCAGCCACCACACTGTTCCTCCCCTCCATGCCTCAAACATATTTCTCCATTTGTCTTCTGCTCCCAGAATCCCTAGTTTCTTTCTAGGCTCAGCTCAAGTAATTGCCCTCCTTTTCCCTAATTTTAAATGTCCTCCCTTCCCCCTCAATAGGATGTAAGCTCCTCAAGGGAAGAAGCTATTTCATTTTTGTCCCTCTGACTCCAGAAGTTAGCACAATGCCTGGTCCATAATAGATAAATTATAACTGGTTCAATGTTGAAAGTCCTCTGGTTTCTAATTTACCCCTTTTGCCTCAGTCATACTGTTTTCTGTGTCACCCCTCCCAGGTAACATAGTGCTTTAATTCCATTCAAATGAACCCGCAGGAAGGCCCTTATAAAAATACTTTAAGGGTGGCAATTTCGAGTACTGTGACAAACTGGTGGAAAGGATTTGAGTCGGGATGACCTATAAGAACTCCTCAGATCACACCACAGAAGATTGGCCTTGTACATATACTGCTTCCATTGCTTCTGCTACTCCTTTTCAATGCCCTTTTAATGTAGGAATGAATAGGTCAGAGGTGATCAGCCCCCAAAGATGGTTAAAACTCATCATCTGTTATTTAATCTATAATCTTTGAAAGGTTAGTTGACCTTCAAGAATTGTCTAATAAAATGCAAATAAACAGAAGAGTGAAAAAATATCTCTTGTGACCTTATTAGTTAACATCTTGGTGGTATTACCAGGAATAGGATAGGTTAGAAAGGGTTTACTTTTTGGGGGTGGTTGAGTGTTGAACAGGAAAGACTACCTCAACAGGTGTAACAGGAAGGCACAAGGTGATACTGAGAGGGGACTTAGGAGGTCTGTCTGCTTTGGAATTTGACCCACAGCTGGCCATAATTTCAACCTTACACATATGATTCACAGAATAAGAATCACAAAATTTTCTCTTCAAGCAAGGCTGATGCAAGGTGAGAGACAGGAGGATTGCTGCAGATAATTCCTAGAAGCATATGGTAAGAGACAGATGAAGGAGTGTGTGAGAGAGAAGGAAATGCTTAAGAATATGTGTATCTGTCTGTCTCTATGCATCCCTTCTTCCCTTCATGTCCCTTAATGTCCTTATCTATTTATATGATTTTCTCTTCCTGTCACTTCTTATCTGGGATGTGATTAAACTGATTGGTTTAATAATCTATTCTTGTATTTCTTGTGCATTACACCATGAATATCATATTGGGTTGTGCCACAACAATGGAGGGTATAAATGAATCTTATTTTACATGAAGTTAGAACGTCTTGAAATTAAATGCAAATTTTTTCAACTCATGCAAATTAGCTGTGTTCCTAAAAATTGCTAAAGTAAAATCTGACAGCCTATTCCTAAATTTAATATTTTCTATTTTCTATTTCACTTTCTCTGTTATTTTCAACTGAAGAGTAGCTCAGGTAATGGAATATAAATACTAAAGGCTATTTATGGGTAGTCTGTTTGTAAAAGCAACCACTGAAATTCCATGGTATAAAACCTTTAAAAGACTAAACCATGTAAAACGGGACCTCTTGTGGTAAGCAAGAAACCAGACAGAATAAACCAATCATTAACTCAGAGTACTGTGGAGAAAAACTGTCCCTCCAGTATCAAAGTGAGTATGGCAACAGAAGTTCTGTGGATTACCCTATGAAGGTCTGACATTTGGTATGACTTTTTAAGTTCCTTTTACTGAAATAGGGAAAGTTCTTTTATTCCTCATTATAAAATAACCTCATTTAGTAAGGAATACCTTCATGATCTGCATACCCTCAGACCTCTCCAATTCCTTTTTACTCAAATTGCATGGTGTTTGGAATTTGTAACAGGGCTTCCTGCAAAATTAGGATTTTTTTTTTACTTTTTTGTTATTTCAGTTAGACATCACCCTCCCTTCAATATGACCCTCTCCCACTTTCATTAACCCATCTCCTCTTTTTTGCATTTCTGGATGTCTAGGACCTCTACAATAGCCTTGAAGAGCAGTATATGGTATCCTATATACTTCTGAACCCCTTTATCTGGGGTTCATGCTATTCATACTGTATTTAATTGCCATTGGCTTCTGCTAACCACAAGGTGAGATCTGGCTAATCTAACCAATTAGAAGACAGTGATGGAGCCAAGATGGCAGAGTAAAGGTAGAATTGCTATTGTAGACTTTTTCATATGTAAAGAATTGTAGACCTTATGTAGTCCTTAGGGAATCTCTCTTATGGATAAAAGATGCTCTTGTGCAACTCTCTCACTTTCAGTTCTGTTGCCACTCCCCAAATTCTAATTTCACCAGACATTTTAAGCATTTTTTTTAAAAGAAAAGGACAAAATAGGACAAGCATCAATAATAGTCAAGAAGATTAATTAAATTTTTGGTGGTATTGAGAGAGACAGTGTATTCAGGATTAGAGAAGTAATAATTTCATTGTACTCAGACCTGGTTAGCACTCCTCTGCTGTTCTGTTTTCCTCTCTTGGCATCACATGCTGATGAATTGGAGAGAGTATAAAGGAAGACAACCAAGATTATAAAGACCTGGGAAATGATGCTATATGAAGATTAGCTGGAGGATATTTCACCTGGACAAGAGGTGACTTAAGAAAGCATTGGGGGGGGGGAGCATGATAGCTGTATTATTTGAGTCAATTCTCAAAATTCTTAAAACCAAAACATTTTATTTATTTTTTTTCAAGGCAATAGGGTTAAGTGGCTTGCCCAAGGCCACACAGCTAGATAATTATTAATTGTCTGAAGCCAGATTTGAACTCAGGTACTCCTGACTCCAAGGCTGGTGCTCTATCCATTGCACCACCAAGCCACCCCCCAAACCAAAGCATTTTAAACTGAATCTTACCTTTGATTATGTCAGATGGTGGGTATGAGACTGTTGTCCTGTGTACTGTACTGCTGTAAACCTCTCTACCTTGGCTTCCCTCTGAAAACCAGGTTAGTCCCAGGCATCATTTACAGGACCTTTATAATCTTGATTGCCTTCTTTTGTCAGTTAAAATCACATCCTCAAAAAAAAAGATTCATGCCTTTGACTATTATGTCTTCAAGCATTCATGTGATTTTATTAGTGACCTCATTTTCATTTACATTGGGAAATCTCACATTCATGGCTTGCATAGTAGAGAAAAAAATGAGAGGTCCTTATAAATTTGTGGAACAGCTGATATATTACTGGCCTTATTCAGCTAATTGTGGTAAAGAGCTTCCTCTGTATCTGCTGCATATTTTCATTATTTTTCTTTTAAAACTCAAGTTTTGCATTGCAATTATAACCACAAAGTATAGTGCAAGTCCTTTGGGCTCTAAGTCCAAGAGTGTAAAAATCAGTGATGCAGCTTAGAAAGAAGATGAAGCAGTTAGATAAACTTTATGCTGGAATATCTACAATAGCTATCTGCTGTGTTTTAACTAATTGATGATTTGTTATATCTGCAAAAAGGAAGAAAGATTCAAATTGGAGCATCCTTCACAATTTCCAATGACATCCACCAGAACTGTGCTGGTTGTGTTCAGATCTTACCAGTGTAGGTACCTTCCAACAGCGTGATGAAGGTCCAGGGCAATTTTATGCAGCCCACCTGTGGTTTTACTAAATGCTTTAGTAAATGAATACAAGCTACTGCAGAATTCTCAATAAAATGGCAAATCAAAATATATTGTCTATTTTTTCAATAAAAACATTTATAAAGTAAGGTTGGATAGCCCTGGTATACAGGACAACAGTCTCATACCCATATCTGACACAGCCAAAGGTTAAGATCCAGGTTAAAAAATGTTTTGACTCTTTGGAAAATTAGAAGTTAGTATAGCGGAAACTTGGATTAGAGCAACATCTCACACGCTATACCAAGACAAGATCTAAATGGATACAGGATTTAGATATAAAAGACAATATTAAAAGCCAACTAGGAGATCAAGGAATAGTTTTCCTGTCAGATCTATGGAAAGGGAAGCAGTTTATGAACAAGGAGGCAAACATCATTAAAAACAAACTAGTTAGTTTTTATTACATTAAATTAAAAGGCTTTTGCACAAACAAAACCACTGTAACCAAGATCAAGAGAAATGTAAAAAGTTGGGAAACAATTTTTACAACTAGTATTTATGACAAAGGACTCATTTCTTAAATATATAGAGAACCGAGTGAAATTTATATAAAAAAAAAAGCCATTCCCCACTTGGCAAGGCAATTTACAGATGAGGAAATCAAAGCTATCCATAGTCATATGAAAAAATTGCTCTAAATCATTACTGATTAGAGAAATGCAAATTAAAGCACCTCTCAGATTCGTCATTATGACCAGAAAGGATAATGATCAAAGTTGGAAGGTACGTAGGAAATCTGCCTCACTAATATAATACATCGTTGGTGGAACTGTGAACTGATCCAAACTTTCTGGAGGGAAATCTGGAACCATGCCCAAAGGGCAATAAAATATGCAAACCCTTTGATCCAACAATACCTATACTCAGTCTATACCCTGAAGAGATCATGAAAAAGGGTAAAAACCACCACTTGTACAAAAAAAAATCATAGCAGCTCTGTTTGTGGTAGCAAGGAATTAGAAATCAAGTGAATCTTCATCAATTAGGGAATGGTTAAACAAATTGTGGTATATGCATGTGATGGAACACTATTGTTCTATTAGAAACCAAGAAGAATGGAAATTCAGAAAAGCCTAGAAAGACTTTCATGAACTGATGCTGATTGAGATGAGCAGAACCATAAGAACATTGTACAATGTAATAGCAATACAGGGGTGATAATCAACCTTTAGTGGACTTGCTCATTTCATCAGGGCAATGATCAGGGACAATTTTAGGGTATCTGTGATGGAGAATACCATCTGTATCCAATGAAAGAACTGTGGAGTTTAAACAAAGACCAAAGACTATTACCTTCAAGTAAAAAAAGTATTGTCCTATGTTCGATGTAATTTTGCTGTCTCTTACATTTTATTTTTTTCTTCAAGGATATGCTTTTTTCTCTCATTCAGTTTTGATCAATGTATAGCATGGAAACAATGTAAAGATTATCAAACTGCCTTCTGTGTGGGAGTGGAGGAGGGAAGGGAGATTGGGAAAAATTGTAAAGTTCAATATATTACAAAAATGATAGAAACTACTATTGTAGTATAATTGGAAAACCAAATATTTATATTAAAATGTTTTGGTTTTAAGAATTTTATTTACTGTACAGGATTTATGTAGTTTTCAAGTGTTACATAAAGTGAATATTGTCCAAAATCAATGTTTTTGTTTTGTTTCTTAATTGAGATGTTAGCACAAAATGTCACCATTCTAGGAAGAGAAGAATGTTTTTCATATTATCAACTTTTATTTCGTGTGCTGCAAGTTTCGATTTAGTTCATGGTCATTCTATTAAAAAAGTGCAAATTTCCAGAATTGTCATTATGTTATGCAGGGCAGCTATTGGATAGAGCATAGGCCTTGGATTCAGGAAAATCTGAGTTTGAAATCAACTTCTTATTCTTATTAGCTGTGTAGTCCTGAGAAATTCACTTAACTCCAATTACCTCAAAAAAGTATGTGAAGAAAAGCATAATTCTTAGAGAAAGATTATGGTTTTTGGTTGTTTCTAGGTTCAATGTATCAATACCCATATTTCTCAGATTTTCCCAACATTTTAGGAACCTTTAGGAACAATAGAAAGTTGAGGATTGACTGCATTTGAAGGGCTATAAATAAAGAAGAGGAGTTCATATTTTCTTGTTTGTTTCTTGAAAGCAAAGTAGGAATGATAGGCAAAAAATAGCAAAAAGTTAGACAGGTTTGATTTAAAAAATTCCAAATTAGCATATCTAAGAGTGGAATATGCTGCCTCAGGAAATGGAGGGAAGGGGTGAGCTGGTAAATGATAAATAAGGGGCCTTGAGTGAGTGTGGGAATAAATGCATATATACATTTAATTTTAACCTGCATTAACATTTCCTTAAAAAAGACAAAAATAAAATAATGATTCAAGCCCTGATTTTTAGGGATTGCCAATTTAGTGGAAATGTTCACACTGAAAATTTAATATTTATATTGAAAGTTGCTTACAGCTGCCTCTAGAACACTCCACTTGTTCCTTACTAGAAATCTTTTAGCTATAGCTACAGAACCATTGTGGGGGGGCAATCTAGCAGAATTTTTATTCAGAAACAGGTTGAATAGTTCACTATACTAGTTAACTTATTGATATACCATTTTGTTACCTTTTGTTTTTGTTACCATTTGCTATCATTTTATATCCTTGATCCCTCTAAAATAAATCTAGTTGAAATTTTGAAGTAATGTTTTTCTTTATCTTTCCTTCTAAAGGCGGGGGGAAAGAAATATCACATGTTACAACAGTTGGATCAGATGACAAGAATTCATAGGCAAAACTGTGAAATTGATTGACTCCAAAATTTTAAATTTCTATTGCTACCAAAAAATAATCTTTCACATCTAATAATCAATAAGTGAAACTTCACTCTGTTTCTAAGTTATTCTTGATTATAAATGGAACTCCTCTGGAAAATGTGTCCCTTGAGATAAGAAATGACACGCCCAAGATCACACAGCTAGTGAATATCAAATGTCTGAGACCAGATTTGAACTGACATCCTCCTAATTCCAATGCTGGTGCTCTCTATCCATTGCACCAATTGATTATTTCACATCCAGGGTCATCTCCATTTATCCTGATTCATATCTGGTGACAGGACCCAGATGACTCTGGAGGAGAAAGTGAGACTGGTGACTTAGCACAGCATCTCCTTACTCAAATCTAATTCATAAGGCATTTCATAGCATCACTTCCTTGATTTCATGGTCTTCTTTGAGAAAGAAGGACAAACATCATGATAGAATATAAAGTCCTTAATGACAGGGATTATTTCATCCTCTGTATCTGCATACTCAGCATTTATCAGGGGGCCAAGGTCATCAACTCTTCCACCTGCTCAATCACATTTCTGTTACATTCATATGCAGATCTAGCTAGGCCCCAGATCTCAGAAGGGTATTAAAGAATATACAGTCTTTGACTTTTACTATACTTATCCCCATCACATTATAACATGTGGTATCATTTCTTTTCCCCCTTTAGAAGGAAAGATAAAGAAAAACATTACTTTGTCTCTAGTAGGTGCTTAAGAAATGCATATTGATTGATGGATAAGGTATTTCCTTATTTTTACAAACAGTACAAAGCATTGCAGACCTTTACCTTCAATTCATTTCTAACTGGTACTTGACCATCAAATTAAATTGTTGCCCACAGTACTTTGATAAACAGAGATTGAGTGATTATTTTCACAGTTTTATATATATAAACATACATATATTTTTTATACTTTTTAACTAATGAAACTTCAATAGATCTTTTCCTATTGGAGAAGATTTTGCAATTGGCTCATTTCTGTGAAGTCTTTATCCTTGTTCTACTTTATAGTAATGTCATTTTAAGCTTTTTTAAATATCCTATGTGATGAGCATAATGAAAATGACATATTTTACACTATTTTCCTTCATAATGCAACTATGGACATTTTCTTTTACCTAGAGCTAATTTTTCTTTAAAAATGCTGGTTTTTGACATAGTAAGATAAAAGAAAAAATATCTGAGTTATAATCTGTAGCAGTTAGGGGGGTAGAAATCCACTGCTGTGTTTTCTATAGTAAAAAAATGTAGTATGGTATTACATCTTTACTGTACATTGTGTGTGTGTGTGTGTGTGTGTGTGTGTGTTTGTGTGTGTATTGTGTATATGCAAAAGAAGAAATAAAGTCTTCACTTAATTTGATAGTCAATCTGGATAATTGCATAAGAGAGAGTCTTAAAAAAGTAATCTTTGGGCAATCTAGGTATTTATTTTGAATTAAGTGTCATTTAATATAGATGATACTTTTGTTGACATTCCAGGTAACCTCACCTGCAAATCACAAACATAGAAGGAATTAATGGAATCTGCACTTTATTAGGAATTTCCCATTAATGAAATTTAAATAACTGTGGCCAAGGTGTTAAAATAGTTACTTTTCTACTTTATTTGATCTATCTATCTATATATATATGTATATATATATATATATATATATGATATACATGATATACACAATACATATTATCCCCTCTGATCCTAACAATTCTGATATTCTGATATTCTTATTATTCTCTTTTATAATTCAGATGAGAAAACTGAGGTATAAAAAAAAATCACATGGCTTCCCAGTATCATAATAGCTAGTCACACACAGCATCATATAGCTAATGTCTGAGTCAAGATTTAAATGCAGGTTGTCCTGACTTGAAGTCCAACAATCTATCTATGGAGATGACTCTTTTTAAATTACTCTACTTTTTTTAGTGGCAAAACTGGAAACTTAAAGGGTGTCCATCAGTTCACTATTGGCAAGGCAAATTATAATTATAAATGTATGCAAATTATATTTATAAATGTAAGAAATGTAAGGAATATTATTTTTCCATAAAATGTTGAAAAGGAAAATATTTGAAGACTTGTATGAAATTTTTTATAGTAACTTTAACAGAACCAGAGCTATTTGTATATACTATGACTCCAAAAGCCTTAGGAAAAAAGCAAATTATCTATCTCTGGGCAGAGCAGAGCAGAGGGGGTGATATACTTGACACCAAATGAGACATACATTTTTGAACAAATACATTTTGAACAAATTTTTGACAAAAATTTGACTTGCTGACTTGTTACAAGAATTAGGATTTTCTTATTTTTTTAACTGTAAGTCACTTAGAGGGAAATTATCCATAGAATTGCCATGAAAGGAAGACAGAACAAAGGATTGGAAGGAAAATATGTTTTAAAAGCATTGAAGATCTTTGTGAAATGGCCAAAAAATTATTTTAAGAAGTTTCAAAAGGTAACACAATAAGGATAGTTTCAATAAGTTGAAGTTAATTATATAATTTTTAAGCAAGTGATAAGAAATGGAGAGTCACATTGTCATGTATAGATTTCTATTCTACTTTGTATTTGGAATTTGGGAAGGGAGGGGCAGGGGAAGATGGTTCTTATTAAGCTCAAAGAGAAGACCATATTTTATACTAAAGACAATAGGAACAACTCTAATAATATATTGACAAGTAGCGTGATAATGTCAGATCTGCACATAAGGTGGGTATTGCAAGTAGATTCAGAAAGATTTGACATCTTGACCATTGTCACATATTTCAGACTCCAAGTACAGAGTTTTAAAACCATACTGCTTTCAGAGGAAGTTCTGAACATCCCTCACTTTTCAGTTTTAAGCTAGTTTATGGTGAACTTTTCCTATCATCTCCCAATTACAATTTCTGGTGAGTAGACATTAAACTAAAAAAATAACAATTTGACTAATAAATACTCAACAACTCTGGGTTTCAGGATTTGTCATTTTCCAAATACCCAGTCTCCTCAGTTTTCCCATGTAGATTAGTGTCTGATGAGAAAGACACAAACTAAGCCCAGGGGGCCAAGGTCATCAACTCTTCCACCTGCTCAATCACATTTCTGTTACATTCACATGCAGATCTAGCCAGGCCCCAGACTTCAGAAGGGTATTAAAGAATATACAGACTTATACTTTTATTATACTTATCCCCATAATTAACTGAAGACACTATTCCATTTTTCATCATTTTACCCTCTTTTCTTAGTAGCTTTTTTAAAAAAAGTATTTTATTTTTTCCAGTTACATGCAAAGATAGTTTTCAACATTCATGTGTAATAAAATTCTGACTTCCAATTTTTTCACCTTCCTTTCATTCCCCATCCCCAAAATGGTAAGCAATCCATGTGAAATGTACATATTTCCACATTAGTCAGGTTATAAAAGGAGAAACAGACAAAAAGGAAAAGCAACAAAGAACAAAAAACTGAAAATAGTATGCTTTGATTTGCATTCAAACTCCATAGTTCTTTCTCTGGATGTGACTATCATTTTCTAACATGAGTCTTTTGAATTGTCTTGGATCTTTGTACTACTGAGAAGAGATAAGTTGGTCATAGCTGATTATAGCACAATCTTGCTGTTGTTGTACAGTGTTCTAGTTCTGCTCACTTTACTCAGCATCAGTTCAGGTAAGAATTTCCAAATTTTTCTGAAATCTTCCTGCTCATCTTTTCTTATGGCAAAATAATATTCCATTTCATTCATATACTACAACTTGTGCAGACTTTCCCCAATTAACGGGCATTCCCTTATATTTGAATTTTTTGACATTACAAGAAGGGATGCTATAAATAATTTTGTATAAATATGTCCTTTCCCCCTTTTATGATCTCTTTAGGATATAGATCTAATAGTGGTATTGCTGAATCAAAGAGTAGACATAGTCTATTTGCCATTTGGGCATTAGTCCCAAATTGCTTTCCAGAATGTTTGGATCAGTTCCTAACTCCAACAATGCATTAGTGTCCCAATTTCTCCACATTTTCTCCAGCACTTATCATTTTCCTTTTCTTTTATAGATGCCAATCTGATAGGTATGAGGTGGGAATTCAGAGGTGTTTTACTTTGCATTTCTCTAATGAATAGTGATTTAGAGTACTTTTTTCATATGATTATAAGATGGGCATCTAGGTAGCTCAGTGGATATAGCACTGGCCTTGGAGTCAGGACCTCAGACATGTGACACTTAGTAGCTGTGTGAGCTTGGGCAAGTCACTTAAACCTGATTGCCTTGCATCCAGGCCCATCCACATTTATCTTGATTCATATCTGGCACTGAACCCTGATGGCTCTGGAGGAGCAAGTAAGGCTGATGAGAACACAGCTCCCCCTCATTCAAATCCACTTCATTTGTTTGTCATGGCATCATGTTCCTGATATATCATGGTCTTCTTTGAAAATTAAGAACAAACATTATTATGACTATTGATAGCTTTAATTTCTTCATCTGAAAACTGCTTGTTAATATCCTTCGACCATTATCAATTGGGGAATGACTGTATTTTTACCAATTTGACTCAGTTCTCTATATATTTGTGAAATGAAGTCTTTACTAGAAATACTTTTGTAAAAATTATTTTCCTCATTTCTGTTTTCCTTCTAATCTCAGTTACACCATTTTTTTGTGCAAAATATATTTTTTTTTGCAAGGCTTGCCCAAGGCCACACAGCTAAGTAATTATTAAGTGTCTGAGGCCAGATTTGAACTCAGGTACTCCTGACTCCAGGGCCGGTGCTCTGTCCACTGTGCCACCTAGCCGCCCCCACAAAATATTTTCAGTTTAATATAATCAAAATTAATTATTTTGTACTTCATAATGTTCTCTGTTTCTTATTTGGTCATAAATTCTTTTATTCTCCATAGATCTGACAGGAAAATTATTCCTTGTTCTGCTAATTTGCTTATGGTGTCACTATGTCTAAATTATGGACCCATTTCAACCTTATCTCAGTATAGGGTGTGAGATGTTGGTCTATGCCCAGTTTCTGTCATACTATTTTCCAATGTTCCCATCAGTTTTTGTTAAAAAGTGAGTTCCAATCCCAGAAGTTGAAATATCAGGTTTATCAAACAGGAGATTACCATAGTCATTTACAATTTACTATTTCTTGTATACCTAATCTATTCTACTGATTCATCACTATTTCTTATCTGGTATCAGATAGTCTTGATGACTGCTGCTTTATTAAGTTTTGGATATAGTTCAGCCAGGACACCTTTCTTTGCATTTTTAATTAATTCCCTTGATATCCTCTACCTTTTGTTTTTCAAGAGCAATTTTATTAGTTTTTCTATTGCAATAATTTTATTGTATTTTATTGGCATAGCACTGAATAAGTAAATTAATTCATGTGGAATTATAATTTTTAATATTAGCTTGGCCTACCCATGAGCAACTGATATTTTCCCAATTATTTAGATCTTACTTGTGTGAAAAGTGTATTGTAATTGTGTTCATATTTATCCTTGGTTTGTCTTAGCAAGTAGAATCCCAAATATTCTACATTGTCTACCGTTATTATAAATGAAATTTCTCCTTTTATCACTTGCGGCTGAGCTTTGTTGGTAATATTTAGGAATGCTGACGATTTATTATCTTATGTATTATATTATCAAATTATCTTTTATCAAGTAATTTTTAGTTGATTCCTAAGTACTTTATCATATCATATCATCTGAAGAGTGATAGTTTCATTTCCTCACTGTATATTCTAATTCCTTCAATTTCTTTTTCTTATCATATTGCTAAAGTTAATATTTCTAACACAATGTTGAAGCATCCTTGCTTCATCCCTGATCTTATGGAAATGGCTTCCCTCCATTACACATAATAAGTGGTTTTATCAGAAGTCTTCACTGAGGATGAACACAGAATCAAGGTGCTACCACACTGATGATAGTTTTCAACCTGTAACGGCTACAAACCATGCCCAAAATGGAGAGAGTGTTGGTGCATGATCTGTTTGCAAATGATTATGAACTCAATGCATCCTCTGAAATTGAAATGCAACAAAATATGGATTGAATCTCATCGGCTTATGCTAACTTTGGTCTTAAAATTAACACCAAGAAAACACAGGTGCTCCATCTGCCAGCACCACACCATTCATATGTAGAACCATTGATTATAGCAAATGGAGAAGTTCTGAATACGTGGATAAGTTCAGTTACCTTGGCAGGGCCCTTTCCAGGGATGTACACATTGACAATGATGTTGACACTTGCATTGCCAGAACTAGCTTTGTATTTGGGAAGTTCCAAAAGAAAAGCATAGGAGAGGAGAGGTATCAGATAGTCTACCAAACTGAAGGTCTACAGAGCCATTGTGCTGACCTCATTGCTATTTACTTTTGATACCTGCACAGTCTAACAGCACCATCTGTAATTTTCTTTCTCTTGGTTTAGATATCAACATAAAATTGGTGTCATAAAAGAAATTTGGTAGAACTGTTTCTTCACCTATTTTTCCAAATAGTTTATATTCTATTGGAATTATTTGTTGTTTAAATGTTTGGTAGAATTCACTTGTAAATCCATCTGACCCTGGAGATTTTTTTCTTAAGGTATTTGTTGATGGCTTATTGATTTTCTTTTTTCTAAAAAGGGTTTTTAAAAATATTTCCTTTCCTCTTCTGTTAATTTGGGAACTTTACATTTTGCAAATATTCATCATTTCACTTAGATTGTCAAGTTTTTTTTGGCATACAGCTGGGAAAAATAACTCCTAATTATTGCTATAATTTCCTTTTCATTGGTGATGAATTTACCCTTTTCATTTTTGATATTGGCAATTTGGTTTTCCTCTTTCATTTTTTTAGGCTTTTGCAAGGCAAATGGGGTTAAGTGGCTTGCCCAAGGCCACACAGCTAGGTAATTATTAAGTGTCTGAGACCGGATTTAACCCAGGTACTCCTGACTCCAAGGCTGGTGCTTTTATCCACTACGCCACCTAGCCGCCACCCCCCTTTCATTTTTTAAAAAATCAAATTAACAAAATGTTTATTTATTTTTTCATAAACCAACTTAGTTTCATCTATTAGTTCAATAGTTTTCTTACTTTCTATTTTATTAATTTCTCCTTTGATTTTCAAAGTTTATAATTTTGTGTTCAAAGCTAGAAAGCTTTTTTAAATTCCATGCCCAATTCAATGATTTCCTCTTTCTCTGAGAGATTTTTTTTAATGCCCTTATACATGGTCAATTTTTGTATAGGTGTCATGTTCTGTTGAGTAAAAGGTATATTCCTTTCTATCCATTCAATTTTTGTCTAGAGGTTTATCATATCTAACTTTTCTAAAGTTCTAATCACCATCTTAATTTCTTTCTTATTTTGTGGTTGGATTTATCTAGTTCTGAGAAGGGGAGGGGAAGGTTACTCACTAATCTCTTAGCTTCTTTAAAAATTCATTTTTGCTTATTTTTTTAAAAGTTGAGCTCTAATTGCATTAGAGGTCAGGGACTTGGTCACTGACTTTCTGTGTCAGGGTTTCTGGGGCTGGCAGCTTGTCCATTGAACTAAAATGGCCCATTTTAGTCACACCTATTGTACCCTGGGTTTTGGGACTGGCTATTTGCCTGCTGCCATGGGTCTGGGCAACTGAACCAGGACAACAAGACCTCAGTTGCTAATTGTGCTGTCACTAAGAGTACCATTGACTTGCTCAGACATTAACTGAAATCCTCTTTTACCCAAGTGAGACAGACCTTTCCTGAAATGATTCTAAGTTATCTTGGACTGGAAAATTATTTCATTCTTATTTTTTGGTATATTTAGTCACTCAGAATTTGATTTAACATAGTTTTCAAGGGATCCTGGGGAGAAGACAGGCAACTTCTGGCTTCTCTCTGCCACCTTGACTCAATTCACAGAACAGTTTTTGGCACAAAGTAGGTATTTAGTAAATGCTTGTTTAGAGAAGGATATTTAACTAATGAGAATATTCGAGTGTTGTAGAGCAAAATTAAACAGAACCAGGAGACCAATACTAAATTAGTAAAATGATGAGAGGTACTTTGATGTAGTGAATTGAATTTTGGCCTTGTAAAGAATAAGACAAGTTAGAATTTTGCCTCACACACTTAATGACTGGATGACCTGTTCCAAGCCTCTGGGTCTCAGTTTCTCCAACTATAAAGTGAGGATAACCATAGCATCTCCACAATGAGTGTGAAAATAAAGTAAGATACTATGTATAAAGCTATATAAATATTACTTCCAATAATTACATAAATGTAATCAAGAAATAAAGTAAATGAATTTCAATAAAAATGTTGATCCTAAGAACACACTTTCTGTCTTTTTGTTTCATATGTAGGATATGGTATATACTGCTATTTCATCAATAGATTTTTCTAACTTGTTTTTATGCAAGGGAGAGTTTAATGTTGTGGTAGTGGGTATGCCTCAGTTTATATTTGTTTTCTGTGTGTGTGTGTGTGTGTGTGTGAGAGAGAGAGAGAGAGAGAGAGAGAGAGAGAGAGAGAGAGAGAGAGAGAGATGAATAAAAAGGAAAGGCTTTAATTAGAACAAATTAAATGCTTGTTTAAGGAATAAGCATTAATAAACATTAACCAAAACATATTACATGACATAATTCTTACTATGTTTAAACTTTTTCAATGCAAGGTACTTCCAAAGTACAACTAAATGATCCAGTAAATAAGAAGTTGGCAGTCCAAGGATATAGTCATAGATACCTATTGTAGTTGGTTGCTGTATGAGGAAACCAAGTTTCAATAATATTCAATGACTGGACCATATGCTAAGAGTGGATTTTATAATACTCAACTGGCATGTAGCAGGAACAGATTAATGGATCATAGGTTTATATATCGGAAAAAACCTTAAAGGACAATGAGTCCAATGAGGTCAAGGAGGAAACTGGACCCAGAGTAGTTAATTTATTTGCCTAAGGTCGCACATCTAATAGTAAGAATCCCAACCAAGACCTCCTGACTCCAGAGTTAATAGCATTTTATTCGGTATATGATAGCACCACATGACCACATGTATCTAGAAATAACAGAAAAGAGTAGTTTTATTTAATTGACTGCTTTTTTTTGTTTTTTTTTTTTTAGGTTTTTGCAAGGCAAATGGGGTTGAGTGGCTTGCCCAAGGCCACACGGCTAGGTAATTATTAAGTGTCTGAGGCTGGATTTGAGCCCAGGTACTCCTGACTCCAGGGCTGGTGCTCTATCCACTGTGCCACCTAGCCACCCCCAGTAATTGACTACTTTTAGAAACAAGTAATACTTTCAACTTTTGAAAGTCTGAGGAAATATTTTTAATAATTAAAAAAAATGTTCATCCCCTCCACAAAATAGTAGTTTCATTGTTAGTATTGAGAAAGTACATAATAAGAAAATACCACAAAGAATTTAGTTGACCTTTAAAGAAAATTTTGATTTTATTCAAACAGTTTTATTAAAACTGAAAATCAGTAATTCACATATATTTAAGATATATTCAATCTATGGAAAATTAGTTTGCTTCTTGATCCTAACATGTTATGCTGACTATAAAAGATGAAACTTTGTTGTTGTTGTTACTAAAAGATCACCAAGTTGGGTATGAATGTAGAATCACCTTGAAATATAACTAAAGTTTTCAAATACCCAGAGTTCCCATTTTGGGAACCATCATGGTGAGAACTGAATTCTCTTAAGCAAATGTCACTGTGAAGAACAATTGTGCCTCATTCAGTATCAGCACACCCTGCTTTTTAAGCCTTAAATCAACTGTTCGTATTCAAAGAAAGATTCCTCTAGACCTTGACATAGTTCATACTGTCACACAGAAAAGCTGTGTTTGCAAGTGCTGTGTTGGCTAGACTGATGTTTATAATGGATTCTATAGGATGCACAGGTGCACATTCTTTTATACACACAGATTGAACATTTAAGACTTTCTCCTCTTCCTCACTCAGAGGGAAGAGTTATCTTTGAAAGTTATCTTTGTGTTTTTTGGGAACTATTTTTCTGAGATGTACATGTGGGAGTTTAGGGTAAAGGCTATGAATTAATCGGGTTTAATTATTCTGAAGAGAATTATGAAAAGATGGGATGATACATCCCTCCACAAAAAAATCCTCATTTTTTGACATTTCATGTTAACAGGCAGGAATGGAAGCATTGCTAGTTATAGTTCACTACTATGCAGTCTTTGTGCATTAAGCCAACTATTTTAGTGATGCCTCATGAGTAGAGTGCTAGACCAGGAGTCAGAAAGAAGTAAGTTCAGATTCTCCCTAAGACACTTATTAGCAGACCATGGAAAGTTATTTGATATTTCTGATTGTGAGTTTCTTCTTCTACAAAATGGGATGAGAATAATAGCATCTTTTTCCCCTGGTAGCTGCTGTGAGACTCAAATGAGATAATGTGTGTGGGAAGTTTTCTCCAATTCTTAAAGAGCTATATAAATGCCAGCTATTAATAACTATTTAATAATTCTCTTAAAATAGTATTGATATATATATATCAGATATTTCTGATATAATATATAAAATATATGTAATAAAATAATTACAGAATTTCTAGATACCATAGGTACTTTTAAAAATAAAAATGGAGATTGTGAAGTACATTTAGAAAACAAATTTCATTTTTCTTCTACCTTTAAGAGAAGGGGATTTTATTTTAAATACATGTTTTTAAAAAACAAACTAAAAGGTACTGCATGCTTGATGGAGTTATTCTTTGTTCCTAATGACAGATCTACTTCAGGCATACCAGGCACCAAAAATCATTAACCCTGATGGTGAAGGGTCATTGCACTTAGGACAAGATTTCAACACTAACAGAAGGAACCACAATACACTTAATGGTATTAGTTATTTGCATATAAAATGGCCAACTGGCCTAATTAAATGTGCTCAATACATATCCTAACAGATGAGTATGAAGCAGCTTAAACAGTCATAATCTACCTCAATGTAAAATTTCACAGACAGACGGATGGGAAGATAACAGATATTCTAACCAAATCTAAAATAAAAAAATGCTTTGTTTCACCACATGAAAGAGGGCTTTTAAATTAATATTCTACCAGGACAGGCTTTCTTTCTGTATGAAACAAAAATAGAGCTTTTTGAATTGCAGTTATTACTGGCTAATGATACCTTAAAAGGGAGATTTTTCATTCCTGCTCATATTTGATTAAGAAGGACTTGAAGGTGCAAAAGAAAATTTTTCTCAGCTCCAATACTGGGCTGAAGTCACTTTCTAAGCCCAGACCCTTTTTGAAGCCTCCTCATGATCTGCAGCTGCCAGACCTTCTATTGTAGATAATGAGGTAAGTGGCCTCTTGGTCTCAGCTGTGTAATGTTGAACTTCCTTTATTCTCAAGTACCCAAGAGGACAATAAGCAATCCCCACCAATTTTTCCCACCAGTAAGCAAAAAGAATTGGGGGAAGACCTTGGGGATGACACAGGCAATTAATTCTCTGTGCTTTCACCAGTTGGTGACTAACACATCATCATCATGGTATAATTATTCCTCAGCTGATCATCAGGTAAAAGCTCCAACTACTTGCAAGTATAAATGTGTAATTGGAAATAAAGAGTTCTGGGGGTGTTTCTCTCCACCCCACCCCCAATCCCTTATTCATCCATCCCTAAAGGAATGATTAAGCACTAGATTAAAAATTGGAAGATAGTGCTAGTTGTATGACTGTGGGCAGGTCATTTCAGGTCTCAGTTTCTTCATGCAGAATTGGACTAGATGATCATTAAGGTTCCTTCCAGCCCTGAATCTTGTTATTTTATGATCCTGCTTTGGCTTTAAAGTGAATGTAGAAAGTGATATACTGCTGCAACTATGGAAGGGAGCAAGGTGAGATTCACTTTTCAATGACCTTTCATGAGAGGGGATTGTGGAAGAAAAGGGTCTGTTTAATTTTGTTGTCATGTCTAACTCTTTGTGATATTATTTAGGTTTTTCTTGGCAAAGAAATTCATCTTAGAAATGAGAAACTGAGAGTTAAGTGGCATGCCCAGGGTCGCATAATATCAGGGCCTAATTTGAACTTATACCTTCCTGATTCCAGGCCTAGCACTCTGTCCACTGGGTCACCTAGCTATCCTCTGCTTCTTCATTCCAAGTGACAATGGATGATGTTTATGATTTCTCTTGGTCTCAACACCTCATCTGTAACAATGGTGAGGAGGGATTAGACTAGATGATTTGTAAGACAGGGCTTCTTCATCTTTTTTGTGTGTCATAGGTCACTTGGGACCCTTTCTTTTACTAATTTTCTATTTAGGCAATTGGAGTTAAGTTGCTTACCTAGAGTCACACAGCTGGTAAGTGTCTGAGACTGGATTTAAACTCAGGTCCTCATGACTCCAAGGTGGGTGTTGACATCTAACTTCTATTAATATTTTTAATACTTGATATGACAAAGGAAACTAACTGTATTGACATATAGTTTGATGTGCATGTGTATATACACACAGGTTCATCAGCCCCACATTAAGAATGCTTACTCTAATGTGACTTCTCACTTGTACCTTGTGTACCTAAAATGTAGGAGAAAGTGAAATGATAATTTTTTCTGTCCATTTTGACGTTCCCCTAGATCTTTAATTCATATCTGGAGAATAGGAATTTTCTTCTTCCCTAACTACTTAGTACAGAAAAGAATGGTCTAATTTGTGTATTTCTCTAGAATTTATAGCATCACCACAAGAGAATAAAAGTTGAACTCTAACTTGTGATAGTGATTTTAGATTTAGAGTGAGCAGGGAGGTCTTTAATGCCATGATTCCATGTTTTTGTTGCTGATGGATAGATAGATAGATAGATAGAGTACTGAACCTGGAGTTAGGGAAACCTGACACTTACTGTCTGACCCTGGGCAAGCCACTTAACCCTTTTGCCTCAGTTTCCTTATCTGTAAAATGAGCTGGGGAAGGAAATGGCAAACCACTCCAGTGTCTTTGCCAAGGTGGGGGGTTACAAAGAATTGGACACAACTGCACAACAACAACAACTTATGAGTAACTTTTAGAATAAAAGCTTTTATCTTCTTCAGTCTAATGTTTTCCATTTTTGTACTTGAGAGGAAAGTGTCAGACTATGACTTTGAACTGTTGACCCTGAAGATAGGCATAGAGCCTGGACAATATTAAGAACATTCCTTCCAATGCACTTTTCCTACAATACTCAGAAGCTGAGACTTGCCCAGGATCACCAAGCCAGTCTGCCTCAGGGAGGTCTTTGAACACGGGTCTTCTTGGCTGCAAGTCTAGCTTTGTATCCAATATAGTACACTGCCTCTCATTAGGGCTGGTCCTGAAATTGCCATTTATTCAGCCTCATGACTTCATTACAAACTGTGGCAGGCAGGAAAGATCTGTTGCAAGGGAAGGAGCACCCTTGAACAAAAATAGGATTGTCAATTTAGTTAGTGAAAAGAAAAAAGTGAGAATTTAATTCATTTTAAATGAATCGATATTTAAGTTGAATACAACTGAATGTTTTTTTTTCTTCTTGAAGTAAAGCCTGTGTTTTCTGTTTGAAAACCTGATTTCAGAAATATTTAAACATGCTACCTATCTCTCTATTCCCCACTTTCTTAATGTGAAATGAAGAAAAATAATTAGGCTCTTCTAAGACCAACATGTATCCCTCAAAAAGCACAATTACCACATACAAAAAGATAGCTGTCAAATAAGAATATTAAATTATCTTCTTAGTTTAACTACACATTTATAACCATTTTTCTCTAACCAATAAGGTTAGCCTCCAGGGATTTTAGTATTTATTCTCTGATGAGCAGGGTGAGAAAAAAGAAAGGCTTATTTGGCACCCATATAGACAATTATTACAAGTTGAAAAATAATGAGAGGCAGTATAGTTTAGTGGCTATAGGGCTGGGCTTTGAGTAAAGAAGTCCTAAGTGCACAAATCATTTAAACTCTAAGTGTCCAAGGCAATTCTTTAAAACAAAATTATTGGCCAATAATTTATCTATATCAAACTTCCCCTAATTCCATTCTGAGGAGTTCTATACACTGATAAAATCACAAGTCCACTTTCACCAGCAACAAACCATCAAAAATTAAACTGTGATTTATTTCTGGTTTCAGCAAAATTGTGAAAACTTTAACCCAATTAGATGGAATCATTATGTTGGAAACCCTTGAAGAATTACATGCATCACTGGGAAAATACATTTCTTTGTAAGTTCTTGCCTTAAATCATATTTTAATCATATTCTGCATCATGCATGTGAAAATGGAAACAAATCCATCTGCCAGGAGTGATCATTCTAGGCACCTCAATGACAGTTTCCATTTTTATTCTCAGTTTCTTTTTTAAAGATTTCATAAACAAAAAATGACTTTTTTGAAATACTCATATGTTTGAATTGATATTATGAAATTATCATAACATACTGTTTCTTATATTTTGCACCAAAGAAATTAATGCATTAAAGACAATATGAATCACTCTCCCACAAAACTGTACTTTTTTTCTTTTTTGCTTAAGAATTGATCCTTCTTTACCAATAGGATTTGTTATTTTGAAAAGGCTTCAACAATATAGATTACAATTAGCATTAGAAAAAATTTAAAAAATAAATATAGCAATTAATAAATCATGCTATTTCCCTAGACTGTTAGGTAGTTATGTTTCATTCTCAAAAAAAATCTACATCAAATTACAATCCTGAAAGTTAGCAGGTGAATTAAAATTCATGACAGGATTAACAATATGTTGATTTTTAACTCCTTAGAATTGCTGTAGTTTTAAAATGTTTCTGAGCTTGTTCTGCTATATTTTTGTTTTTCTGTCATTGCATCATTATTGTATTGTTTTACCACATTTATATCTTATATCTCCCATGATATGTTAATTCCATAAAGGACTATGTCTTAATTGTCTTCATATCTCCCCTGGCACCTGGCACAGGGATTTCCACATCCTATGGATTTAATAAATTGTTGCTAAACTAATAGCATTCTTTCAATTATTTTCACAAGTTATTCTCTATTCTTTTTTTGGATTTTCTTATAAGTATTTTGTAGAATGACTACAGAAAAGACATAGTACTATACACCACTATTTTTTTTTCAGTTAATAGTGAGGAGTAGTTGCTAGAAACATACCTATAAGTCTTGCTTCAAATCTCACTGATGACATATAATGTCAGGCTCTAGGACCTTGGAAAGTCACTTAACCTCTGAGAGCTCTAGACCAATGGTCTCAAACTCAAATAGGATTGGAGCCACTAAACCAGAGTAAAAATTCCATCAGGCTGCAGATTCACTTAGAAAACCAACCATATATTATTGTTATCTACATCTTATTGTATTTTTATTTATTTTGTTAAAAAAACTTATGTGCTATATGTTTGATACCTTTTTAAAATTAATGTAAGAATATAAATTGCAGGGGCACCTAGGTGCTGCAGTGGATAGAGCACCAGCCCTGAAGTCAGGAGTATCTGAGTTCAAATCTGCCTCAGATACTTAATAATTACCTGTGTGGCCTTGGGCAAGCCACTTAACCCCATTGCCTTGCAAAAACTAAAAAAAAAAAAAAACCAAATATAAATTGCAGGGAGTCTATATATACTGATGAAATCTAATTTTTGTCTTATCTGAATGAACTAGGTCTCATAGAATGTTCTGAGCTAGAAAGACAGTATTTCTGGATTTAAAACCCACTTTTGCAACTAGTTATATTAAAATGGGCAAATCACTTAATGTATTCTTGTCAAAGTAATGTCTCTAAAATGAGGATGATAAAACCCATCAAAACAACTAAAACTCAATCCAAGCCAGAACTAGAAGATAGCATATTGTTCGCTGGGAATACAAAGACAAAAGTGGTCATTCCTGACTTCAATGAATTTATAATCTATGTCTATTAAAGGAGATTACATAGATTTAAATACTATTCAAATTCAATACACATTCAAATATATATATTTTTGAGGGACAACAAATAAAAACTGTATGAGTGACTTTTAATTGAGGAAAAAAGCAAATGATGAAGGATAGATAGTGATAAGTCAGTATTCTCAAAATATTGATGCTAACAGAATTTTCTGAAAAGAAATATATGCATAATAAAACTCAGTAAGGGCAGTTTTTTCAGTTACTTGAAAAATAAACACATTTAGGGTTTTCCAAAAATTTTAAATAAAATGTAATTAGATTAAATTAGATTCAAATGTAATTGGGAATTTTTTTAACAATAAAAATATAAGGTATACCCATTGGATTTTTTTTTTTTAGTTTTTTCAAGGCAATGGGGTTAAGTGGCTTGCCCAAGGCCACACAGCTAGGAAATTATTAAGTGTCTGAGGCCTGATTTGAACTCAGGTACTCCAGGGCTGTGCTCTATCCACTGTGCCACCTAGCTGCACCCACATATTGGGTTTTAATAAAATATTTGTGTGATTTTAAAATTCTTAAAATTGTAAGATTTTTAAAACTTAAAACTTTTAGATTTTTAAGTTTAATAGAAACAAGCTGTAAGTGACATTTAAAGACAAATTGGAATTTCTTCTCACTCCAGTAACTAGCCCTATATTTCACAGAAAAGAAATGCATCAAGTAAGTGAAATGTGCCATTAATATTGACTTCACAACACTGAATGAGGAGGTACTGTATAGGGCACAGACAAGTAGGCCAAGAAAGCAGAACAGTGAACAGAAGATGAAAGATGCCGTAAGAACTGGCAATGAAAAATAAAGATTAAAGAAGGTTTCGACCAACTCTGGAAAGCGGGCAGAGAATTTTGACTTTGAAAAATGGTACAAATCTATGATTGAGTCTATGAAGGTGACATTAAAAAGGAAACTAGATTAACTGTTATTGAATCTTAAAAATTTACTCAAGAACATGGAAGGCTCAATATTTTAGAATAAAGATGAAAATCAGCACATAAGCTAAACCTACTGTATTGAATAAGGAACTACTGAAATGATGGAGTATAGGTATTATTTAGTAGTGTCTTTAAAGAAGTCAATAGAAGTGAAAGAAACACAAACAAAAATGTTAGCATCTTAACTTTATTCAAGACCAGCCAAATTCCAAATGAGATCTTTTAAGCAGGTTAGGCACTTGCTCATTTAACTGAGTAGCTTAAGGTATGAATACAACAGATATTTTTTCTCCCCATTATTCTTAAATCACACAGACACTCAAATGGCACATATATTCTTTCTGATGATCTGGCATCAATTATGACATGTTTTGAATGAATAGAAGAAGAACTTAACTATCCTCTTGTAAAGGCAGAGGGGACAGACAAACAATTGGAAATGACTGTCACATCCAACCCTGACCAGGGAATCCTAAATGTTTGTTCAGACAAGGTAAGATAAGCAATTCATTGACCCTATTATAAGAAAATAATAATAATAATATTTACCATTTACGTGGTGTTTACAGATTGCAAAACACTATAAATATATCATTTGATTCTCACAACAACACTGGAAGGACTGGGGAACTGTGGGCATATCAGCACTATGCTGGTGGGTCTAAAGAAAGGGTACAACCCCTTTGGAAAGCAATTTGGAATTATACACCAAAAGTCAGTAAATAGTCTGTGCCTTTACTCAAAAGGCACCTAAAAAAGAAGTTCTACAATTCCAAAACTATTTATAACAGCTCTTTCTATTTCTTGGTGGCAAAAAACTTAGAAACTAAGGGACTACCTATCAATTGTAGAATGACTAAATAACTAAGTGTATATGAATGTGACAGGATACTATTGTGTTGTAAGAAATGATGAAGGTGTTTCTTTCAGGCAAACCTTGGAAGACGTGTACTTATGGTACAGAAAAAATATACATGCATGTGTAAATGTGTGTATATATATATATACCCACAAATGTATATGTATAGATATATAAATAGATATATATGTTTATGTTTGCATCTGCATAAATATATATGCATGGGTGTATGTGTTTATACATATATGTGTAGGTATATATATATGTATATAAACATCTATTGGGGGAATTTATTTATCTGTATATATTTGTTGTAAGGAATATGTTTTTCTTATTTTTTTCTCAATGAGGAGGGATGAGAGGGAGAAAAATAGATTAAAATAGATAGGTAAAATATACTTTTTTTTTTTTAGGATTTTTGCAAGGCAGTGGAGTTAAGTGGCTTGCCCAAGGCCACACAGCTAGGTAATTATTAAGTGTCCGAGACTGGATTTGAACCCAGGTACTCCTGACTCCAAGGCCGGTGCTTTATCCACTATGCCACCTAGCTGCCCCTAAAATATACTTTTAAAATTTAAAAATAGATTACAAAATAATGAGGGATAGGTGAGGGAGGGTGCTATAGATGTGGAATGTTTCATGTACCTTCAAATGAGATTGCTGTGATATTAGTTTTATTTTAAATGTTTTTTTTTACAAGAGCCTACTTACAGAATGGAGACAATCTGTAGATGTTTGCAATATAAAATCAAACATCAATAAAAGAAAAACAAAAAAAACAATACTGGGAAGTGGGATGTGATATTACTTCTCCCATTTTACAGATTAGGAAACTGAGGCAGACACAAGTTACTTGAAAAAGGATTACAGAAGTATCCTGGGGCAAGATACAAATTCATATCTTCTTGAGAATGCTAAGTCCTTAACTTTATACATTGCCAAGGAAACAAGGTTGTCAAAAAATTAACTTCTGACTTCATGGGCATATACAGTGCCCACACTGACCAGTCAGATAAGTCAGTGTTACATTAGCATTTTTTCCTGCTCTTGCCTTTATAAAGTAGCTCATCAGAGCCAAGGCTAGGAATGGTTTCCAGGAATAAAATAAATGATTACATAAGTTGTCAGTGTTGTAATTGTTGAACGCAATAACAAATTTTTAGTTTCCATGGCATTTAAACAGAATTATGCTGCATTTTTCCCATAGCAATGAATTCTATCATAGCAGCACAGGAACTTAGAGTGGGTAGGCATTTTAAAAATTATCTTGTCCAATCCCTTTATTTAACATTAATTATAAAAAGTCACATGGTGATGTTTATGATCAGAGAGAAAAAGTTATTAACTTTAAGCCATTTAAAAAATTGTCAAGGTTTAAAAAGATTAAATAATTTGGGATATTGATAAAATTTGGCGAATAAAACAGCTCTTAATCAAGATTAACCAATCAGATAAGTTCTTAGACTCATTAAACCTCAAGGACAAACTACTTTTGCTAATGCAGTGATAAGGAACCAAAGGAGAAGAGGGGTTGCTATTCTCTTTTCATGATTATCTATCAAACCAACATGGAAAGAATTGAGATACAGAGTCATCGTTTCAATAATCTCCAAAGATAAATAGTGAAAGGCAGTTTATATTAGACAGAGAGTGAGACAGAAAGTCACAAAGATTTGCCTCTGACACATAATGGCTGTGTGACCCTTGAGAAATCAAGTAATCTTGCAATATTCAAGAATTGTGGTGAATTATACATACATGGATACAAATAATCTATTTATTTCTCCATCATTTACCTCTTATCAGTCTCTATGAGCTATCATCTATTATTTGCTTCTCATCTATCTTTATATTTATCTATCTATTTCTTTATCTACTCTATCTTTAACATGAGCAATTCCCCCCTTTTTATTATATATATTATTTGAGTTTTACAATTTCCCCCTCAATCTTACTTCCCTCCCCCACCCTCCCACTGAAAGCACTCTGTCAGTTTTTACTTTGTTTCCATGTTGTACATTGATCCAAATTGAGTGTGATGAGACAGAAATCATATCCTTAAGAGACAGAAAGTCTAAGAAATAACAGGATCAGACAATAAGACATCTGTTTTTTTCCTAAATTAAAGGGAATAGGCCTTGAACTTTGTTCAAACTTCATGAGTCTTTATCTGGATACAGATGGCACTCTCCTTTGCAGACAGCCCAAAATTGTTCCTGATAGTTGCACTGATGGAATGAGCAAGTCCTTCAAGGTTGAACATCACTCCCGTGTTGCTGTTAGGGTGCACAGTGTTTTTCTGGGTCTGCTCATCTCACTCAGCATCAGTTCATGCAAATCCCTCCAGGCTTCCCTGAAATCCCGGCCCTCTTGGTCTCTAATAGAACAATAGTGTTCCATGACATACATATACCACAGTTTGCTAAGCCATTCCCCAACTGAAGGACATTCACTTGATTTCCAATTCTTTGCCACCACAAACAAGGCTGCTATAAATATTTTTGTACAAGTGATGTTTATTACCCTTTTTTATCATCTCTTCAGGGTATAGACCCAGTAGTGGTATTGCTGGGTCAAAGGGTATGCTGTAACATGAGCACTTTTATTTGAAGTGGTCATAAGTCAGGGTATAGGTAAAACTCCTTTCCTCACCCAGGTACTTGTCATGAATTTCATCAAACTCTTAGAGAAATGAAGAAAACCTTCATTTAAATCTATATTGGGACAAACTGAGAAGGAAGGGAAAGGGCCATTATGGCTGTGACCATTAAAAATATGGAACAAGTATTAAGGTGAAGAGGAAAAATTTTTAGTGTTATGTAATTCACACATACTCAATACTACTATTACTACTACTTATTCTACTACTACTACTACTACTACTACTACTACTACTACTACTCTCTTCTCAATCTCACTGTTATGCTTATCCCCTTCAGTCATCTGCAATTTTCTTGAATTGAGATGATTAGCCTTTTTTTTTGTAGTGTAGGGTAGCCTTCATAGAGATGAGCAACTCCTTGTAACAATTCATTATAGAATATTTTGAATGATTTTCTTTTTTAATATAGAATCAGATTCCTGAGGATACATTGTAGAATTTTGGGGATATTTGCTTCCGATGTACCCAGTTTACTCATCACCTTCATCATTTAAAAGTAATATTTAAAACAAAACTCTAAAATCTGGACTATAGGGAACAAGGTCACCTGGTTAATTCAACTTTCTGGTTAACCCGAGGCTAAATTTGCTTTAATGAAATTCTGAATCATTAAAATGTAAATCTGGGGAAGGCTACATTAACTAACATATTACTCCTCTGTTATTTCTAGGAAGCAATGTTAGGGGACACAATCAGAAGGAACCCTTTTAAGTTTCTTTGTTTTCTTCCTAATTCTAACTTTTTCATGGCCTTGGGCATGTCACTATATAGTATGGTAAAATACTGTGGTTCCCTTTCTTTGAAGGTCAAAATATTTTGTGGACCCAGACATGATAGGAACAATATTCACTGATTAAGAAAATATAAAATAACAAAGTGAGAGCTTGGTGTTCTGTAATATTAATATTCATAGATTGAGTTGTTTCATGCAAAATGAGAACTCACTAAATAAATGCACTCTGGGATAACTTGCAAATTTGCAATCACTACTAGATAACCCAGTGCATAGAGTGCTGGTCCTGGAGTAGGAGGACATAAGTTAAAATTCCACCTAAGACACTTAACTAGCTGTGTGATCATGGGCATTCTCCTGCTTGCTTCATTTCCTCATCTATAAAATGACCTGGAGGAGGAAATGACAAACCACTCTTGGCATCTTTGTCAAGAAAATCCTAAATGGGGTCATGGAGAGTTGGACATGACTTAAAAATGAAACAATAATAACATTCATATGATGGAGGAAACAATAGACTTAGAAATCCCAGACCCAGTGGTACCACTTCTCAGCTATGTGACCTTCATTCACCAGTCATTGAATCCTTTTGAGTATCAAACTTGTAAATTTGAGCTAATATTATTTTCACTACCTACCTCCCAGAATGTTGGGAAGTTTAAAAGCAATACATGAATATCAGCTGCTCTAATAGAACTTGTGCCTCTCTATGTTTCTGCTTAGGGAAAATGGTGAGCTACCTGATAGAATGGTTGTGAAAATTAACAGAATGTTCACAAAACATTTTTAGAAACATGCAAAAATCATATGCTAATATTTAAAAATAGATTGTCATGAGAGCTGATATCAGCTGATGAAAAGAAAATCATGTCAGGATCTTTCAATAAGGCAATTACTGAAGAATTAAGGACTTTTACATCACTCACAAATTTATAAATGTTGTTAGTCCTAAGGTAATTGGACTTGTTGATCTCTAAAGACCTTTCCAGTTCTAGATCTATGAGCTAATTACTCCTAAACTACTATATATATATATATATATATATATATATACATAAAACATTTTTCTATAACATATTTCTTATTTCAAATTCATTTGGTCCTCACTAGCATTGTGAGGTAAGAAAAGTTATGATTCCTATATTTAAAATGAGAACAGGGAGCTTGAGAAAAAAATGACTTGTCTAAACTCATATAGCTAACAAAATGGGAAGTTGTGACTACAATTTAGGTTTTCTAATGCTGTTATTGCTGAGACAGAACTGAAAATTGATACATGGTTATGGGGCCATTTTTCTCCTCCAAATCTTTTCCTTATAATTCAGATTCAATATAAGTTTTGTTGTTGATATTTTGGCATAAACTCTGACCTTTCTGTTCATCAGTATCTCCAATTTCTGTAACCTACAGTTTAAGTCTACTGCACTTATCCAAAGGGATGGTCATACTTTACTTAGATCTTCCAATCACCTATGCAAATTGTATTATAAATATTATATTATAAATTGTATATATTATATTATTATATTATAAATTTGGCATCCCTTTGTGATAACAAAAAGAAGTTAGCCTAAATTTTTTATGACTATCTGTAAATCATTTGATCTTCACAATAAGGTAAGTGCTATTATTGATCCATAGTTGAAGAAAGTGAGATTAAGTGACTTAATCAAGTCACACAACTAGCAAATGCCTGAGGCTGGATTTGAACTCAGGTATACCTGAGTCTGGACTTAGCACCTTATACATTGTTCTACTTAGCTATCTGAATGATTAAGTAGTCTCCTACCCCTTTCATCTCTCTATTCTTCCATCTTTCTTTCTAACTCCTCTTAAGCTTATTCTTAACCTTTACCAAATGCCATAGTAGTAGCCTATCATTTTCTAGGTTTCACATTTTCTCCCACACCACTTTTTTTTATCATTGTTTTGTTCTTTACCATTTACTTCATTGCTGTCTTATCCTACTGCCATAAACATTCTGCCAGTTCTCCATCTTGAATCCCTCCTATCATCTGTCTTTTCTGCTCAAAATAATAGGGACCACTATACATTTTTGCTATGTAATATCAGCTGGGCCTTTAATACTGCATTGTAAAACTTTTAGTTTTTAGTTTTGTCCTTAATTGAGTAATTATCCTTGGTGACTGTTCAAATCTCTTCTTCTCCCTTGAAATCTCAGTATTTTTATGGTTACCTCTCTTACCATTCTACACTACTACTTACTATACTAAGAAAGTGAAGTTCATCTATAATGAGTTCTTTCTCCTCTTATTCCACACACCAAAATGATACTACTTCTTTTCTCAATTTTTTTCTTTACTGTTGTCTTCAAAAAAGAGGTAGAATTTCTTCCCAAGATCTCTAACTCTCCCTTTGATTCTTCTCTAGAAGCTTGCCCATCAATCATTATATCTCTTTACTCATTGCTGCTTTTCCCATTGCCTATAAACTTCCTCAGGTTTAAACCATTCTTTAGAATGGATCCTGTCATCTCCTTAAGTTTTTCCTACCATATCATTTCTAACTTTCACTGCCAAACTCCTAGGAAAAAGTCCACACCCAATGTCTCTGCATGACTGATTGTAATATTTCAGTCCCAATTCCTTGACTAAAACAGTTTTCTCCAGGAAATCCAAGATCTCTTTATTGCTAAATCCAATGTCCTCTCCTTTGACTAGAGGTAGTTAGATGACTCAATGATTTGTAGTCAGGAAGAAAGAGTTGAATTCAAATAGAGCTGTGTAATTTAAGTCATTTAACTGCTGCCTGCCTCAGTTTCCTCAATAGTAAAATGTGAATAATAATAGCACTGACTTTGCAGGCCCATTATGAGAATCAAATGAAATATTTGTTTCTTTGGGCTTTTTATATTTTATTTTATTTTTCCAATTAGATGTTATGAAAATTTTTCAACATTCTTCCACTTGTATATATGTTACATATTGTTCTACTGACCTCCCTTCTCACCTCTCTCCTCTCAACAGCAATCTGATGAAATTTGGATGTTCATATTTGCGTTTAACTTGTTTACATATTAGTCATTTTGTGTATGAATAATTAGTACTAAGGGGAAAGAAAGAAAACCATAGAATACAAAGGAAAATAAGATTTTTTTAAAAAAAGTGAACATTTAGATTCTGTGTTTTTTTTTTTTGTTTTGTTTTTTCCTCTGGATGTGGATGCTATTGTCCATAACTCACAATGTTATTGTTAATGTGTACAATATTCTCTTGGTTCTGCTCCCTTCTCTCAGAATCACTCTGTAAATCTTTCCATGCTTCTTTAAAGTCTGACCATTCCTGGTTTCTTATAGAAACAATAGTACTCCATAACATCTATATGACAGAACTTGTTCATCCATTTCCCAATTGATGGACATCCCCTCAATTTCCAATTCTTTGCTAATACAACACTTAAAAGGAAAAAAAAAGAAAAAGCTTTTGGATAGGCAATCCAAAGATTATTAGTAACTTGTTAGAGAGCAGTTTTGTTTAAATAAATGGTGTGATCAGAATATAGATTATCATAGGGGTTCTGAGAAGAAGAGAGGAATAGGAATACTACTATAGATTTCCTTTTCAAGGAGCTTAATCACAAAGGGCAAAAGAGATATAGGGGAATAAAAGAATATCCATTGAATTATTTTGGTAAAATCTTTCTATAGATCATATGGTTGGAAGGGAACTTAGATATCACACATCTAAGTAAAAATACTCATCAAAGTCATCCACACAGTAAGAGGCCAAGTCAAGATTCTCTTTCTGATTCAAAGGATCTCTTGGCATAGCACTGAGCTGCCTCCTACCTTACACTGAACTAATTCATTATATTCAAATAATAATCAAGATATTTTGATCAAGTTAATACTTTTATTTTGGTTACTGCTACTATTGCTTTAATTTAGCACCTAATATCCTGAATAGTGCTTTAAATGTTCTTGAAGACAATGCAAAATGTCACATCCTTTCTTTTCAGCATCTGTCACTAAGACTGACTCCTAGGTCATTTTGATAGAAAACTGTGCCAACATAACAGTTGTCCTTGTTTTTATAGGGAAAGAACATAGTTTAATAGAAGAAGCATGCTATTTTTTTCACAAAGGAAAAATAGAAACAAGTGGTTTAAGTCAGCCAGAAAGCCACATTTCTATGTTTAAAAAACAACAGTAACCACAGATATCATTTATAAACTTTGCATGAAAGTAGTCTGTAATTTCCATTGATTTGAGGCACAAACATATACAGGTGAGTGTATGAAGTATATTTTGACAGGTCAAAGTTCTCACTAGACATTTCAAAATGGTGCAAATACTGGTAATATTGTAATTCTTTCACTGCTTAGAACTCAGTATAAAATCCATAGCAAAATCAATTTTTAACTACTTAAAATTCTCTTTTTCTTGTGGTGTAGGGAAAGGAGAGTAATAAAAAGGAGATTCATTGACATTGCCTTATAAATGGCACAGCTGGTAGTTTAGTAATTTTAAGCCACCCAGGTCTTTATGTTTCTCTGTATATGATGCTTGTTTGAAGTCAAGAAAAAGGAAAAAAATTGTAAAGACAGCATTTCTAACAGGAAGAGAATTTATCTTTATAGACATTGACAAAAATCTGATCTTTGCCTTATTTACCCACTTTTGCAGCACTTTACAATTCACTGTGAATTCACCTAGCACCTCTATATCAATCTATATACCCAAGCCTAATCTTCTCTCTGAATTGCAGTGCCCCCCCGATTCCAAATTTTTGTTGGTTATCCCAGTGATATCTCAAATCAAGATGTCAATAGCTGAACTTATAATTTTCCTGATGAATATATCCTTTCCTCCAAAATGTTTCTACTTTATCTGAGGGCAATATCATATTCTCAGTTACCCAGATTTGGAGCCATTCATGCTCTTCTCTGCCCTTCCTCCCCAAATCAAATCAACTTTCAAGTCTTACAATTCCTGCCTCCCCAACATCTCTTGCATCAGTCCTCTTTTCCCCACTTAACATGGACACCCTAGTTGAAGTTGTTGTCTCCTGCCATCTAGGTTTTTGTATTAACTCCCTAAAAGGCTCATCTGACCTCAACATCACTGGTCTCCTATTCAAATTTACATAGGTATCAACATCATTTTCCTAATGCACAGGTCTAATCACATTATTCACTGGTCCTCCTTTGATTCTCCATCTAACATCTCAGGTCCTAAATCATCTAACACCAACCTTACAATCTTATTTCACATTATTCCCCTTTATCTGCTTTATATTTCCACCAAATAAACTATATGTTATCTCCCTTTTTTACAAAGTATCACAAAAGTGTTAATTAAATTTAATAGCTTAGAGTTAGAATTGTTTCATTTATGGCTTTTGTGTTCTTATTGTCTGTCCCATTTGTAGTGCAGTTGTTGGAGTCATGTTCAAGTCATTATGATATTCTTTAAGTTTTTCTTTCTTTTTGTAATTGATATTTTATTTTACTTTTGCAATTACATGTTATGAACGTTTTCAACATTTTTCCACATGCATATGAATATTTTTAAGTTACATAACTTCTTTCCACTCTCTCTTCCCACCCTTCTTCCCTCAGTAGTGAACAGCCAGGTGAATATTGTACCTACATGTTTGTGTTAAACTTTTTATAGATTAGTTATTTTTGGTGTGAGGGATTAGGATTAAGGGGAAAAGGGGCGGCTAGGTAGTGTAGTGGATAAAGCACCATCCTTGGAGTCAGGAGTACCTGGGTTCAAATCTGGTCTCAGACACTTAATAATTACCTAGCTGTGTGGCCTTGGGCAAGCCACTTAACCCCATTTGCCTTGCAAAAAAAAAACCCTAAAAAAAAGGATTAAGGGGAAAAGAAAGAAAATCATGAAATAAGAAAGAAATATAAAAAAGAAAATTAAAAAAATGATGAAGTTTTCCTTTTAGTTTTTTTGGTTTTGTTTTTAGATTTTTTGCAAGGGAAAGGAGTTAAGTGAGTTACCCAAGGTCACATAGCTAGGTAATTATTAAGTGTCTGAGACCGGATTTGAACTCAGGTACTCCTGACTCCAGAGCCGGTGCTCTGTCCACTGCACCACCTAGCTGCCCACTCATTCAGATTTTTGAAAGGTTTTTTTGTTTGTTTTGTTTTGTTTTTCTTCTTCTGGAGGACAATGGCATTGTCCATAGCTTAGCTAATAAGGGTTGTTCTAGCTCTCTGAATTGCTGAGAGGAGCGGCATCCATCAAGGCACATCAATTTACAATGTTGTTAATGTGTACATTCTTCTCTTGGTTGTGTTCCCTTTGCTCAACATCAGATCCTGTAATTCATTCTATGCTGCTCTAGAGTCTATTTATGGTATTTTATAGAACAATAGAACTACATCACATTCTATAACCATAACTTGTTCAACCACTCACCAATTGATGGGCATCCCCTCAATTTCCAATTCTTTGACACCACAAAAAGAGATGCTATTAATATTCTGGATTATGTGGGACTTTTCCCATTTTTTAAGATTTCTTCTGGATATAGGCCTAGAATTGTAGGGTCAAAGGGAATGAACATTTTAATTGCTCTTTGAGCATTCTTCTCCAGAATGATGGGATCCAATAACAACTCTACTAGCAATGCATTAATGTCCCAATTTTCTCACAACCTCTCCAATATTGATCATTTTCCCTATTTGTCATTTTAGCTAATCTGATAAGTGTGAGATGATATCTCATAGTAGTTTTACTTTGTATTTCTCTAATCAATAATGATTTGGAACATTTTTATATGGTTATATATAAAGCTTTAATTTCCTCATTTGAAAACTGTCTGTTCATATCCTTTGTCCATTTATCAATTGGGAAATGACTTATAACCGTATAAATTTGATGTAATTCTCTATATATTTTAGAAATGTGACCTTCATCAGAATCCCTAGCTGTGAAAATTGTTTCCCAGCTTTCTGTTTTCCTTCCAATTTTGGCAGCATTGGTTTTTATTAGTGCAAAACCTTTTTAATTTAATATAGTCAAACTCATCCATTTTGCAATTTGTTTTCTCTCTCTATCTCTCTCTCTCTCTCTCTCGCTTGGTCATAAAGTTCTCCCCTTTTCGTAGATCTGACAGATAAAGTATTTCTTGACCTATGGTGTCACACTTTATGTCTAAATCCTATACCCATTTTGACCTTATTTTGGTATAGAATCTGGATTTTTCTTAACAGATATACTGGAGTGGTTTCCAGCTCATTTGGCAGATAAGAAAAAACTAAGACAAACAGAGTAAAGTGACTCGGCCAGGTTCATACAGCTAATAAGTATCTGATGCTGGATTTGACCTCTGGTCTCCCTGACTCCAGAGCAGGTATTCTATCCTCTGTGTCACCTTGCTTCCTGACTGCCACACAGACTAGAGGCATAATAAAAGCCTACTGAGTAATAATTACTAATCATCCCGCAGAAGGGATTTTCTTGCCTTATGCATTAATGCATGCTAGCTCCCATGTTGGAATACTTTCTATCTTCACCTTTTCTCTTTTAGAATCAAGTCTCTTATGCAAAATAACTGCTCCTTGCTTAGATATCACTTGGGAAACCCCTTTGAAAATTGTAAAACCATTCATTTAAATACTTCCATAGATCTAAAATCTTAATAGTATGGGTACTCTCCACAGTGGTGGAGTTCAAATACATTTTGATCCTTTGTGATTCTCATTCATGTCTTTTCATAAATATTTCATAAAGATTTACTCAATGTGCTGCAGTCCTTCCTTTGAATCTTTGACTATTTTGTGGATATCATTTCAACCTCACTTGTGTCTCTGTTATTCCTCAGTGTATTATATAACTAACTCTTCACCTTCTCTTTTGCTCACATTATGTCTTTGATATAATTTTTATACCACTTTGCACACAGAAATTATTCTTGGCATTATCTTACCAACTATTTGTGTCCTCTATGCTGCCTTCTATTCTTTGATTCTACTGAAAGGTTAATTCTCCCATATAATCACTTTCCATGAGTTATGCCTATATTGTGTCACTGAGATAATATTGTTGTTAAAATTAATTTTTGTGGTGGTTGGAAGCTTAGGAACTCTGAAAGTTTAATGTAATTTCCCAAATGTAATGCTACCAAACCTTTGGACTCAATCTATTATGGGTTATACAATTTTAGACCTAGAGAGCTGCCCATTTCCAGGGTTTGTCCCAGGCTTGTGAACTGATAGAATAACTCCATGGATTGGATTGTCTATCTAACTTTTTAATAAAAATCTAGTCAATATGCATTCTTCATCCATTTTTTTTAGGTTTTTCTTTTTCAAGGCAATGGGGTTAAGTGGCATGCCCAAGGCCACACAGCTAAGTAATTATTAAGTGTCTGAGGCCAAATTTGAACTCAGGTACTCCTGACTCCAGGGCCAATGTTCTATCCACTGTACCACCTAGCTTCCCCTTTTATCCACTTAAAAAAAACAAAACCTGTGTCCATCTTTCTTAAAGGTAAAAATGTGTTCATTTGGGGAGAAATCTTTTGCTTTTATGGAACTATTTGAAATTTAGCATTATATGGAATATCTTTTGCATGTATTTGACTAGCCCCAGATACTTTTCTGGATGTCATTTTTTAGTGTCATTTCTACTTCATAATATATATCATAATGAACAGAGACTATAATATCCAATTTTTGTCATCAATGATCAAGAATTGACTGAGACAGAAATAGTATCAGAGGTTTCATTTTACTTATATTTTGTTGTACAACTTTCAATTTAATCTATAAATCTGTTCCTTCTGATTTAGATGGATTTCACACCAAGACTTTTTTATAATTTCATTTCCCTTTCACTGCTTTTCATTGTTTTGTAAGATAGAACTGCTTGTACTTTTCAATTTTTAATTAGTGTCTGCTGATGAGCTTCTCCAAACTCAACTAGTTTAGTCCTTTCTAATGCTTTATAAATGAGATTGATCTTTGAACTAGCATTGCTCTTGGCTGCTGGGTCTCTTCATTGGACAACTTCAAATTTTACTGATTGTTTCTAAGCCATTTGGACACTTCACTGTGGCATTTATTTTACATCCATTAAGATTAACAAAAAGAAAAAAGTAGATATTTCAATTGATTTTCTTTATTTTTATCCATTTTCATTGCCCCCACCCCCACCCCAAATGAACTATTTGTTAAATAGGTTGAATTGGAGACATAGTAATTGCATGAAGTCTTCCCATTTTTCTCCCTTCTGATTTAGGATGGATATTGACCTTTGTTCTAATAAGTACCAACTATATATATGCTGACTTTCACTCAGAATGCTCATTCTAGAATTGTTCCTGCTACTTTAACCAGCTAGTTGTCTTAAACTTAAGGTTAAAATATAGACAATTATTATTTTTCTGATGTTATTTGGTACTTTTTATATTTAGCACTTTCTGCCTCTTCTTAAAGAAAGTATTCAAGATATGTACATAAATATGAAGTTTCTAAAAAGTCCTCTAGACTTTACTTTCTTTTATTTTCAATCCAAATTTTCTTTTTGCCATCATCACTCTTTGATACCTTTGTTTTGAAGTAACTAAGAATTAGGGTATCTATTGACTCAGTTCTCTACTTCATCTGCAACAGATTATGGTACAAAAAATTCAATTATCATCATTGTAGTCTTCTCCTTTATACTTATGTACAAACAGATGGATAAGTGTCCCATGAAAACTGATGTAGTTGGGTTCCTTGCTGGCTATCAGTTCATAAGATCACAGGATTTAGTGGTAAAAGGAACCTTAGAATCATCTACTGCAACCCTCATTTTTTCTTTGGCAAAAGATATCCCAGTTAGAATATCAAGAGTTAATGTTTGTTAGTGGTATAAAAACTGCTATTTATCTGTCCTCCACCATCACTGAGGAAGCAGAATAGAACCACATTACTTTTTTTTGTATTTTTGCCTTTTAGGGGTCACTACTGTCACATTCTGGTGATGATGAAGTTCATACTTATTTGGGCAGTATCTTAAGTAGTAGTATTTCCTTGTATTTGTGTGTTTATTATATTATGAACTCTTTCAATAAAGGAGACTTTTGTTTTAATGGTTAGTTTTCTTTGGTTTGATATCAGTGTTGGATGAATGAATGAATGAACAGATAGATGATACTTAGTCAAATAACAAGTTTTAATATTGAACATGGGACAGGAGAAAAACTGAATAGTTCATGAAAGGAAAGTGACACCAATCAGTCTTATTCTCTCCTGTATATACTAAAATCCCCTTTCTAAAGCATTATCTTTAGTTAACCAAGGACAAGACTACTGGCTGGAGACTTATAATTGACTTTATAAAAAGATAATGCTATAACTTTTATTATTTTGTATTCTTAAAACTCTTTTAATGTGTCAAAACATTCTAACATAGATCACAAATCCTGTGTGCTTATTAATTTGTTTAGAAATTCCTATGACCAAAAAAATCATTTCCTGGTGTGAATTTTAAAATAAGTTTCTGCTGAAGGACCTCTCAATATTTAATAGATTGGTTGTCAGAGAATAGATGATATTGAATCCATTGTTGAGCTTTGATTTGAAGCTCTTTAACCTTGCCAGAGTTATGCTCCCCAAGCACAGCCTTTGAGAATCCATGGCCACTTCTAAGCCACGATGAAGCATCAGGAAAATACTTTCTTACCAAAATAAATAATTGGATAGAGTGTTTTTTTAAATCAACTTGGAAACTCTCGTTGCAACAGATGGATAATTAAACAGATGAGGAATTATGAGGGATTTGAGTGTCACTATGGAAAAGTATCTTTACTATCATAAAGTATAATTCAGGGATAGAACAGATTTTCAAAACATCTAAAACTGACTGACTACCCCTTTTTATTTAAACCACATTTAGAAAGAAAGAGAGTCCAGGGATAGAGAATGGATGTTGTTTATCAAATAAGGCAAGAAATGGAAAGAGTAGTAAACTTGGAGTTAAAAGAACTGGTTGTTCTAACTTATTATGTGACCTTAAAAAAGTAACATTATTTTTTAGCATCTTGATTTTCTTATCTGGACAAATGGAGATTTTAATGAAAGTATCTCTCTGAGAAAATTGTTGTGAAGATTAAATTAGATAACACAAATAAAGTACACTGTAAACTTTAAACAAGGCAGTTAGGTGGCTTAGTGGATAGAGAGCTGGGCTTGGAGGAAAGAAAACCTGAGTTCAAACTTGGCTTCAGATATTTACTAGCTGTTTGACTCTGGGCAAGTTATTTAACCCTGTTTGTCTCAGTTTTCTCATTTGCAAAATGAAAAAAAAACTCTATATCTTTGCCAAGAAAACCCAAATGGAGTTAGAAGGAGTTGGACTGAACAACAACCAAAAACATTAAAGCACCACAATAAAACTAACTAAAGTGTTCAAGTCTTTCATTTTAAAGAAGAGAAATTGAGGCTCTCAAAGGTAATAAGAGTCTTCTAGTGTTGCTTATCTAATCTAATGGGTCTTAGAGAAAGCCGCATAATATACACCAAAAGTTTGTCATTACACTTAATAGTGCCTCTGGACAAGGCACTTTAAGTTTTTAAGTATATTTTCTCCTGTAAAATAGTATGGTGATGATGCTTACATTGTTTCACATGGTTATTATGAGGAGAGTACTTTGTAAACTCTAAAGTGTTACATAAAATGGTAGTTATAATGGTTATGAGGAAATGGAACAGTATAGAATGCATCAAAGTGCTCAGCTGATCTAAATTCCCCTTGGGGGAAAAGATGGGAAGCCTGCTTCCAGGACAATTGTGATGATGCATAAAACAATTATGTTACAGAGACATTGGGACACAAACAGACTTTCTGTATCTGGCTCCAGTCTGCTAACCATGTGGTCAGGAGAAGCCTTTTTGACTGGAGTTGCCTTCAAAAAGCACTAGTGACTAAAACCTTGGTGGTTCTCTTTGACTCTCTCTTGATTTGACTTCTCCACTGATGATATTCATTGAAAGATGACTTAGGTCTTTGATTATTCTTTTCCATTTCAGGTGAAAGAAACTTTGAACTTGTGAGTTTTAAAAGGTTAAGAAAAGTAAAGCTTGGAGTCTAACAACCATGCTAGATTTTGCAGCTGGCTCAGCATCTTTATCTTCATTGAGCAAAGACCCAGTCACCTTGTAGTCAAGATGAAGACTTTTCTGGAAGTCATGTTATATTGAAACTGTGTCAGGAATGAGTTATTCTTCCCTAAAGACTGAAATAGGTTAAGAGAAAGTGTGCAACTGAGGTGTTGGTGGGAAAAGTTTGTACTTTGTCTTTATTATAACTTGGAAGGAAATATAACTTTGTAAAAATTTGATTGATATTAAAAGGAACTGAGGTTCTCTCCACTCTCCACACCTAATAAAAAAGATGACAAAACTGATAGGGTCTTAAGCCAACAGGAGAGATAAGATGCTTCAAGATCCCTCATAATTTCCTTTCTACTTTTAGATTTACAGTGACTAGGAACTTATTATCTTTGGATCAACCCATTCCATTTTTTTGAAATGTTCTAATTGTTAGGAAGTTTTTCCTTATATCCAGTCCAAATTTCTTCCCTAAAACTTCTACAGTTGACCCAGATTCCTCACTAGTGACCGAGAGGAACATCAAGTTTACCATTGTCTTCCACATGAACTTCAGTCTATCTATTTTGCTATGCTGATTCCAAAATGGTGATCGAATAACAGAAGCAAAATTAATAGAAAGTATATCTCTATAGCATTGCAGAGTTTGTAAAGTTCTTTATAGTCATGACCTCATTTGATCCTCACTAAATCCTGTGTTGTAGGTGTTATTTTTATCCCCATTTTAGACAAGAAAACTTTAACTTCAAGGTAGTGCATTGGAGAGAATGCCAGTCCTAGAGTCAGGACAACCAGAGTTCAATTCTGACCTCAGACACTTAATAATTGCCTAGCTGTGTGACCTTGAGCAAGTCATTTAACCCCATTGCCTTAAATAAATAAAGAAAAATTTTAAAAATATTTTGTACCATGAGCAAAGTATAATTTTTGGCCAGATTTCCATTCTCCAAATTATTTTTTTTCAAGAAAGAATTTTATAAACCTATTTCAGTATTTACTCTTTAGTTGTTTTAAACATTATTCACTCTTCTGTGATAAACTTATATTTAATTTTATCAACAAGAAAGATAAATACACATATTCATTCTCAAAATAAGGAATACAGAAACATATGAATGATAAAAGTAATAAATTTAGCTATATTGAATTCTTGGATCATAAAAATATTCATTTTAATATTATGAAGTCTTATATGATTTGCAACTGACTAGTTTGGAGGGGTTCCCATTCTTCATTGCTATAAGTAGGCAATTTTATAGGTCTAAAGCTCAGCATCCTGAAATTCAAATTATCTGGTAACCTTGATCATTTCTACCAACTTTATAATTCCCTGAATTATTTACAGTCTAGTTGTAGTATTCAGTACTCAAACCACAAAGAGGAATGAGTTGAATTAAGTACAATTTATCAGAATTGGTATTGGTTTCTCCTTTTCATTAGGTGGAAAATATTTTTTTCCTAATAAAGGGGGAGAAAGAGTTGTTTTGATCAGTTTTCCCCCCCTAATGATGGGAGAGAAATAACTGTTTGGCTATACAAGTACTGGCTGAGAAATGAGCGGGTAGGGTGGGAGTCAAGTAGCATATCAATGGATTCTAAAACTTGCAATGATATGACATTGGTTTTATCTGTCCCTATACTGATTTTGGATGAAATCTCATGGGTATAGTATAAGGAGAATCCCTTTCATGTATGTTTGACAAGATTACCCTTCGAGTTCTCACGTTCTGTGATTCTTTGACTGTGTGGTTCTTCAACATTTTTAATGAGTTAAATTCCTTTAGTAATCATTAAACACTTGGGAATTGTCTTGTGGGGAAGGGGAGGTAAAAGAAGGGGGAGTTTGGGATTTTCATGTAGTTTAATTATAAGAATATAAGAAATATCTGTGTGTGGGTAGTTCTTCATATACAAAGATGATGCTATTGACCAATGAGGCAATCTGTCTGGAATTGTTTTTCCAATAGTGGAATTGGATTTTTGCAGATCCAATTAATTCATAAGCCCTCAGCCACTCCTAAGTGTATCTTAGGGGCATGCATTTGCAATTCACTTAATGGAGTGTGGGCAAAATCCACATGTTACTATACAGAGTGAAGTACACAGCTTAATTAAAGATCTGGCTTGTGAACTTAGCCTCATTAACCTGATGTCTTAACCAACTGAGTTAATCATTCACTAGAGTAGTCTTTATGGGCAGCTAGTTGGTGCAATGGAAAGCATACCAGACCTAGCTAGAGTCAAGAAGACTTCTTTTTCTGAATTCCAATCCAATCTCAGACACTAGTTTTATGACCCTGGGCAAGTCATTTAATCCTGTTTGTTTCAGTTCTTCAAGTGTAAAATGAGCTGGAGAATGAAATGGCAAACCACTCCAGCAACTTTACCACAAAAATGTCAAATAGGATCACAAAGATTAAAGTCTAAAAATGATGAAAC